>NC_040901.2:302369-597497 GCF_900634795.4 Betta splendens | reverse complement strand
CTACGTATGCCCTGCGTCTTGTGCGGCTCGCGGCGGAGCGAGAGCCACAACCAACGCTGCGGGATACTGATGCTGGTGCTGCTGCGAAAGTTGCTTCGCGTCAAGTTTTGATGAGCCGAGAATCCCGTTGATGAAGATTAAAAAAAAAAAAAAAAAGGGGCCGTATTCAATTTCTTTCTACGCCTGCCTCTGTTGCTTTACGCGTACCGATTAAATTATACTGTACGGAATGCGCCTTGTACTCCTTTATTTCATAACTGTTTTATATTATTAAATAAACTTTTGGCATTTAATCAAATGTTTTTGCCTGTTTGGTCTGTTTTATTTTTCGTTTAAAATGGTCAGCCCTTGCACGCAGCTGTCTGCTTGCATCATCATCATCATCATCATCATCATCATCATCATCATGTTCGTCGTCATCATCATCATGTTCATCATCAGTGGGCCTGTGGCACGGGTGGAGGTAAAGGGAGGAAAGGAGAAGGAAAAATAAAAAACAAAAAAAATGGGGTCGCGCCGGACCCCGGCAAGACGCCTGACGGGTAGGTACAGGGGCTGGGGTAGCGCCTGACCCCGGGAGGATGCGGGACGGGGAGGTACAGGGGGCTGGGGTCGCGCCGGACCCCGGCAGGACGAGGGACGGGGAGGTTCCGTGGGCAGGGGTCGCGCCGGACCCCGGCAGGACGAGGGACGGGGAAGTTCCGTGGGCTGGGGTCGGCCGGGCCCCCGGCAGGACGAGGGACGGGGAGGTACAGGGGGGCTGGGGTCGCGCAGTTCATCTGAACTCGATGATCGTGCAGCCTCCTGCTGAGGGATGTTGGCCAGGAAGCAACACTGAACATAACCTGCAGGAGATAAAAAAAACTATTTAAAGGGCTTTGTAGTTAAAAATAGTAAAGGCCCACTGAATCGTTAATACGTTACTGCTCAACGTATGCCCTCAGACTGATGGCAGGAATTAATGTAGAAACATCAAAGGAGGTAAACAATGATTCATAGTCATGATCGTAGATGTTCGTACTCGTACATGGCGGTTTAAAAGAAGGCAGATTGCAACTAGTCGCTGTCGCTTCGTTCTGCTGTTTGCAAGACGCGCTTTCCACTGGACGGCAGCAGTTCCTTAGAAGCCCTGGTTTTGTTTTTACTGTGGAGAGAGGAAACAAACAGTGACCATGCAGAACAGAGATGGGACACGTCTGGTTTAAGGGAAAAGTATTTAACGCTACAGCTATGCAATGCTGAAAGTCTCATGCAGCTGTTCCGTAGCAGCTAATGTTTATCAAAGTGACATCCGATCACAGTTTCGGTGTGTGTGTGTGTGTGTGTGTGTGTGTGTGTGTTGTAGTTTAAAGATACTTACGCCTCTTTTTCAGCCAGTTCTAATGCATCATTTATCTTTTTTAACATGTTATAGCGCTCACGGCCTTTAACCTGCAGAAAAAAAAAAGGATTTAAATTGAGAGCTGCAATTCTGTGACAACACTAGATTTTTTAAATACTTTGTGTGTGTACTAACTGGCAACATAAATACTTCCTCCTCGTCTGTGCTTGAGCCAGACTTCCTTTTGCACATATCAGGATCTGTTGCTGGGGCACTTTCTAGAAAAGCAAAACGTGATCCGTAAGATAGAAGACAGCCAAGGTTCAAAGACAAACCCAGCATTAATAAACAAACACATACTTCTTTTCTTCACTTGTTTGGCCCCTGTCTGCAGTTTGGCACTATTTGCCTCCTCTGTTTTACGATCCCTGCCGGGACACGCGCAGACACGCACCTCGAAGCATCTTCGGCCCAAAAGTTGTCCGCTAAAAGACAGTAGAAAAACATTTACTAAGGGTGCAAAAGCTATCTTTGAGGTGGGATAACAGTGATGCACAACTTCAACTTCAAGTTACATTTAGAAACAAAATAAACATAAAACAGGCAAATAGATAAAGCAGGAGATCAAGTTACACCACGTCGACCCTCGGTTTCCATGTAACACTACTCTTTATCCAGCAAATACATTTCAGCTCACACCAATCCTGGTAGATGAAACCATACGTACTCTGAAGTCTCAAGGGTCAGGATGGTGAGGATGGGTCCGCGGTTCATGCCTCCCATGCAGGAGCTGTTGCACATGAAGTTGAACAGGATTGTGGTGATCTCTGAGCCCGGCTGAAACACATGCAGGATAGTAGTCGTTTAGTGCACGGGTAATTTCAGGGATGACAAACCGTGAAAGCGGAACGAGAGGCACAACAGAATGATAACATTTAATTGCTACGTTAGGGGAAAGGTCAGAAGTGAGAGGCAGTGATACCTGGGGCGGCTCATAGGGAACAGTCACACTGTGCCTTTTTTTGTTGTAATCCTCAAGATACTGAGGCCTTTGGCTGCCCTCCGCTCTGATCAAATGACTGCGATGGTCTGCAGCTGAAAAGGAAAAACCAAAAAGCCAAAGCATCTCTCTCTCTCTCTCTCTCTCGTTTTCTTTTAACAAACATTTTAAAACAGAAGGTATTATTTCACTGAAACGCTTTTCTTACCGTCTTCTTGTAGACAGCCATTACTCTGAGAACCGGGAGGTACAGGGGGCCGGGGTCGCGCCTGACCCCGGGAGGACGCGGGACGGGGAGGTACAGGGGGCCGGGGTCGCGCCTGACCCCGGGAGGACGCGGGACGGGGAGGTACAGGGGGCTGGGGTCGCGCCGGACCCCGGCAGGACGCCTGACGAGGAGGTTCCGTGGGCCGGGGTCGCGCCGGACCCCGGGAGGACGCCTGACGGGGAGGTACAGGGAGCTGGGGTCGCGCCTGACCCCGGGAGGACGCGGGACGGGGAGGTACATGGGGCCGGGGTCGCGCCTGACCCCGGGAGGACGCCTGACGGGGAGGTACAGGGAGCTGGGGTCGCGCCTGACCCCGGGAGGACGCGGGACGGGGAGGTACATGGGGCCGGGGTCGCGCCTGACCCCGGGAGAACGCCTGACGGGGAGGTACAGGGGGCCGGGGTCGCGCCGGACCACGGCAGGATGAGGGACGGGGAGGTACATGGGGCCGGGGTCGCGCCGGACCCCGGGAGGACGCCTGACGGGGAGGTACAGGGAGCTGGGGTCGCGCCTGACCCCGGGAGGATGCGGGACGGGGAGGTACATGGGGCTGGGGTCGCGCCTGACCCCGGGAGGACACCTGACGGGGAGGTACAGGGAGCTGGGGTCGCGCCGGACCCCGGCAGGACGCCTGACGGGAAGGTTCCGTGGGCCGGGGTCGCGCCGGACCCCGGGAGGATGCGGGACGGGCCTGTGACGAAGAAGAAGGGAGCGGTGACCGAGCCGCAGCGGATCCTGCGACGCGTAGGTGCCTTGTGGCCAAAAACGTAAAAAGAATCAAAAGTTTCATAGTTTGTCTCGTGGGGTCAGACTGACCCCCTCGAAGGCTGCGTGAGGGTTAAGGGGTTTTGGTATTTAAGGAGCGACTGGGCATTGGCCTAGTCGCTGGGGTGTAGCGTAAGCTAAGAGCGATCCTTAGGATGTCCTAGCCGTATTCTGCCTTACTGTGTCTTGCACAAGTAGTTCGCCTTAAGTACTCTGCCATGCACCATGTTACGTAGGATTCTCTGTTGAACATTACGTAATCGTATGTAGACTGTCAGCCGGCCGTATGCAGCGCCGTGTTTACTCTATACTGCCGTTTGAAGCGACGTATTGTTATACCTGGCCTGCGGGTTTGAGCAGAGCCTTGTGTACGTTTATCCTGCCGTTAAAGCAGCGTTTTGTTTTCATCTATCCTGCCGTTAGTGCAGCATTTTGTTTACATCTGTCCTGCCGTTAGAGCAGCGTTTTGTTTTCATCTATGCTGCCGTTAGTGCAGCGTTTTGTTTACATCTGTCCTGCCGTTAGAGCAGCGTTTTGTTTTCATCTGTCCTGCCGTTAAAGCAGCGTTTTTGTTTACCTTTGTCCTGCCGTTAAGCAGCGTTTTTGTTTACATCGGTCCTACCGTTTAAGTGGGGTTTTGTTTTGGTTTGGTTTGGGTTATGTTTTCCCATACCGCCGTTAGAGGAGCGTGCGGGTATTCCTATATTAGTTGTTCCTATTGGTCATTTGTCCTGTCTTGTGTGCAACCGTTATATGCCACGGGATTCCTGCCAGTGTGGCTGCAGGGCTTTTGTTTGCTTTCCTGAGTGTGTCTATTAAATTTGCTCAACTGTGCTCAGCTTCTTGTCCTGCTTTTGGGTACCAGTCTTAGTAGCCAATCACCCGGGTCGTAACATAGTCTGATTGGGTTCACCTGTCTTGTGCTCTCTGTCCAGGTTTGCGTGTTGGTTCATTTTGAGTGTGTTAGGTACTGTTGTTTGCATGTTCTGTGTTCTTAGTATGGTCATTTAGTTTCCTGCTCTGCAGTGATCTTTACTCTTACTCAGTGAGTTATATGTGTTAGCTTGGCGCTATTTAGGTTTTGATCTCAGATACGGTTATTTGCAAGTTTTGTGTTATTAGTATGGTTTATTGGGTTTCCTGCTCTGCAGTGATCTTTAGTTAATCAGTGAGTTATATGTGTTAGTTTTGTATTGTTAATTTCTGGCCTATCCTGCATATGCAGTGTCCTTAGTTTGCATTGTCCTCTGTCTGTATGTTTTATTTATTAAACCATTTATTGTCAGTCCTGTCTGCGGGTCATGCATTTGGGTCCTCCCTCCCAGTTCAGATTGTAGGCCATTGTAGTACCGTTTAAGCCTAGTTTGACCCGTGCTGGTAATAGAATGCACCAACCAACTTGGACCCAGTCGACCCGATTAGTGTAGTTCAGTGTGTTTTATTGTAGTTTAGTGTCTGTGTACGATCGTCTTGTGCTTGTGACTGTGTTTGTTTTGTTTGTCAGAGCAACGAAACGATGGCACCGCCGTCATTCACCGGCCAGTTAGACAATCCGTCGGGGTACCGGTACGGGACGATTCGTCGTCGGAGTCGAAGGCCAGCGCTGCAGTGGACAGATCGACCTTGCGCTCCCGTCTCCTGAAGCGCGCCTAGTCTCTCCTGGATAGTCTCTCCTGCTTCCAGGCCAGTGTCACGGTGCTATGGGGCGGAAGCACCATGCGCCGCCCTGCGGCAGCCCACCCCTGTCGTTCATACCCCTCTACAGCAACGTCCATTGGAGGAGGCGTCGGATACAAAGGGGCAGCAGACGATCACGGCCACGTCACAACCCGGGCCCGTTGGTAGCGCTGCGGTCGAGCACGCTCCGTTAGTGGGTCCCGCCCAGTTGGCCCAGGTGGGATCAGCTGTTCTGGAGATTAACCCTCGCTGGGTGGATTTATTCCAGGAACTGTGGGACAGGATTGGTACAGGTGTAAATCCGCTGGTCAGACTGATAGTGCTGAATAAGCTGGAGGATCTAATTAAAATCGTACCTGATTTCCTCCCTCGTTACAGAAGTACCGGAGGTTGTAACCAGGTTTCCCGTTCCCGTTCCTGTGGTCTGCATCGCTAAACCTGTTCCTGTTCCTGTGCTCTGCTACCTACTGATTACTCCAGTTTGCCTGAATTGAGTTTGGACATTGACATGAGGGTTATTTCCCCTATGGTTTGTGTTCGTTTGTATGAACTGGTCGTAGTGGTTACTGACAGCCGAGAAATGCAGGCCAACGAAAGGCCACTCTCTGTCTCAAGGCTAGATGGAGGCGCAGCTCCGCTCTGGTCGTCTCTGGTTCCGGCACCACATCTGGCTTTGTCTCAATCTCTGGCTCGGGCGCCACGTCTGGCTTTGTCTCTGGCTCCGGCATTGTGTCTGGTTCTGGCATCGTCTTTGGTTCCGGCTCGTCTCTGGTTCCGGCATTGTCTCTGGTTCCGGCATTGTCTCTAGCTCCAATTCCTGCATCGTCTCTGGTTCCGGCTCCGGCATTGTCTCTGGTTCTAGCTCCACATCTGGCTTCATCTCTGGTTCTGGCTCCACGTCTGGCTTATTCTCCGATCTCTGTCCATCGCGGTGGTCCAAGGAGGACGCCGCTGGTTCCCGTTCGTCGTCGCAGTGGTCCAAGGAGGACACCGCTGGGTCCCGTTCATCGCCGCAGTGGTCTACGAGCAGCCTCAGGGCTCATGAGGGATATGCCTCCAGACGGGTCACCTTGCCTCCATGTTTTACCCTGGAATTACGTCTTTGGTGCTAAAAATGGGGGTGGCTGGTCCCTCCATCAGTAAGACACCCCTTACAGACCTAAGTGGATAAATGTGGAGAAATGTAGTTGGGAAGCAAGGCACCGGGTCCGCAGAGCCAGGTTCCAGACTAGCTTTGCTACCCATCCCACTGATCCCCACAATCCCCAGCCAGGAAGAGATAGACGAGACCCGGGGACCGCAGTACTACTGCCCAGGCACCACACGCAGCACAGCCAGAACTTTCCTCACCCCTCTGTTACACTTACCCATTCTCTCGCTCAAGTGTGCTCATGCTCGCCCATGTAGTGCTCCACTCAAATCCTACACACATACTCTGCAGTTGTGCATTGAGTGCCAACCTCCGCCCAGGGCCTACTGAAGACCGCAGCCCGAGTAGCCCGCCAACCCCCCCCGTGTCAGGCCCGAGCAGTTACCAGAGGGCATCAGATCGCTGGGGCAGGCAGCGCCCCACCTGAGCTGGGGCAGCATCCTAGGGGAGAGACACCCCTCCAGGCACAGGCAGGCACCCCCAGAAGGACCCCCCCTGGACAAGGGGAACCCAGGTCTCCATCCCCAGGTCTGCCCCCGCACACTGGCAGGGAGGCTCCCCGGAGACAGACACACGCCAACCCTCAAAATGGCCCCACTCCAGCACCGGATTGCCGGTCTCAGCAGCCACCACACCCCCACCGCAGAGGACCCAGGTGGCCACCCCAGAATCCACTAGCCCCGTGGCCCCGGATTCCTTAGGCAGGCAGGCATTCCAAACCACCAAGCATCTCCCCACCAACGCGCCAGACACGGCACAGCACCCGAGCTCCACGCATCTCTACCTGGAAATAGAATCAATCAGAGTATAGTTTTGGTTATTGATTTGAACAAGTAGACAATATGTCTAAGGTGGTGTAATCTAACAAGCTGTTCAAGTACTGAGTAATGCTTAATTTCTTTTTAGTTTTCCAGTTCATGAGGATGATTTTCTTTGTGACACAGAGGGCGGAGTGTGTTCGATGAGATTCTCTCTAGTTCAACCCCACTTAGATCTCCTAGACGACAAAGTGTAGGGGCTGCTGTGATTGGACAGCTTAACCAGGTTGACAGGTGTTCACATACTTTTTGTCAGAATTGTAAATTTCAAAATGTAGGAATCGATCTGCTGTGTTATCTATACAATGAGGGAAAATATTTGAGTTTGTGAGACCCATTTGCAACATCCTTTGTCCTGTATAGTGAGTTCTATGAAGAATTTTGTATTGTATTAGTTGTAAATTTGTATTTTTTGTCATTCTGAATAAACTAGAACATATATAATTCCAGAATGTGTAATTACTGTAGTGGTGATGTCCAGATCAGCTTCCCATTTAGAGATCGAAAGACTCACTGTCTGATCAACATTGGAATTTAAAGTCTAGATTTCTGATACTGTTCTTTTCCCTGATATATCAATAAATTTTTCTATTGCAGGCAGTGGTTGCATCTGGATAGGAGTATTCTTAGTTTTTGCCTTAAGTATTGACTTTAGTTGTTAATATTCTAAGAAATTGACACTAGTGATTTCATAGTGGGACACTAATTCTTCAAAAGAGGTAAACTTGTCTCTTGTAAAGGATGTTGCTGCAGCAGGATGAATATGTTACTTTAAATGAGTCGACTCCAATGAGTCACATCAACTATCATGTTCCAAGATGTACAGGTAGAGGTGGAGGAGTAGCAGCAGTTTATAAATCAGATTTATTAATTACTCCTAAACCTAAACATAGTTATAACTCATTTGAGAGCCTCACTCTGAGCCTTTCTCACCCAGACTCTAAAACTCAGAAACCAGTTGTGTTTTGTATTGTTTACCGTCCTCCTGCTCCATATTAGGAGTTCTTAACTGAATTCTCTGAATTCTTATCTGACTTAGTTCTTAGCACAGATAAAGTCATTGTAGTGGGAGACTTTAACATTCATGTAAATGTTGACAGCAACTGTCTCAGCACTGCTTTTAACTCCTTAATAGACACTATTGGTTTTACACAGCAGGTAAATGAACCCACTCATCGTTTTAACCACACCCTAGATCTTGTCCTGACATATGGGGTTGAAATTGATAATTTAATAGTTCTTCCCCAAAACCCTCTGTTATCTGACCATTTCTTATTAACTTTTGAATTTAGCACAACTGACCCTATAACAGCTGGAAAGAAATGTTACTATAGCAGATGTTTATCTGACAATGCTGTTGCCAGATTTAAGCAGATGATTCCATCATCTTTTGCCTCAATGTCTTGTAGATACACAGAGAACAGTCACCTTAATCCTTATGAACAGGTTGACTGTCTTGTAGATGATGCTGCAGCTTCTCTACGTACAATGTTAGACACAGTGGCTCCTCTGAAGAAGAAGACAGTAAATCAGAGGAGGTTAGCTCCGTGGTATAACTCAGACATCCGCAGCCTAAAGCAAAGGACTAGACAACTAGAAAGACAGTGGCGTTCCAACAAAATAAATGTAAACTGCATTGCATGGAAGGACAGTCTAATGAAATATAAAAAAGCACTTTGTGCTGCTAGAAAAACATATTATTCCTCCCTAATTGAGGAAAACAAAAACAACCCCAGGTTTCTTTTCAGCACTGTAGCCAGGCTGACAAAGAGTCATAGCTGTATTGAGTCTACTATCCCCTTAAATCTCAGCAGCAATGACTTTATGAACTACTTTACTAATAAAATTATCATCATTAGAAAAAACATTCAGCAGCGACTACTTCCAAATGACAGAAAGCACTGTCTAGATCCATCAACTTTAAATTTATTAAATCCTCTGTCTTACCTAGACAGCTTCTCCCCCATAACTCATATGGAGTTAACCTCAATAATTAACTCTTCCAAGTCGTCCACTTGTTTTTTAGATCCAATCCCAACCAGATTACTCAAAGAAGTTCTACCTTTAATCAGCTCATCCATATTAAATCAAATCAACCAATCTTTACAACTAGGCTATGTACCACAGGCTTTTAAGGTGGCTGTGGTCAAACCTCGATTGAAAAAACCAACCCTTGACCCTGGACAACTAGCCAACTATAGGCCCATTTCAAATTTACCCTTTATTTCCAAGATTCTGGAAAAAATCGTGGCTAAACAATTATCTGACCACCTTAGTGGGAATAACCTGTATGAAGATTTTCAGTCAGGATTTAGAAAACATCATAGCACAGAAACAGCTCTGGTTAGAGTGACTAATGATCTTCTATTAGCTTCGGACAATGGTCTAGTTTCTCTCCTTGTCCTGTTAGATCTTAGTGCTGCATTTGATACAATTGATCATAACATTCTATTACAGACACTAGAACATAGAATCGGGATTAATGGAACAGCATTGGGATGGTTTAAATCCTATTTGTTGAACAGATTCCAGTTTGTTCATGTTAATGATAAATTCTCCACACGCACAAGGATTAGCTATGGAGTTCCACAGGGTTCTGTGCGGGGTCCAATTCTGTTTAGCCTATACATGTCTCCTCTAGGTGAGATTATTAGAAAGCATTCTATTAATTTTCATTTTTACGCAGATGATACTCAGCTATACATGTCCTTGGAACCAAATGAAACAGATCAACTAGTCAAAATTCAGGGTTGTTTAAAAGACATCAAATCCTGGATGTCCCAAAACTTCCCTCAACTAAACTCAGATAAAACTGAGATTCTTATTGTTGGGCCTAACAATCTGAGAGAGACACTATTGAGTCAGATAGCCACCCTGGATGGCATAACATTAGCTTCAGATTCTACTGTGAGGAACCTTGGTGTCATGCTTGACCAGGATCTCTCTTTTACATCATACATTAAACAAATCTCCAGAACCGCCTACTTCCACCTTAGAAATATAGTTAAAATCAGAAGCATCCTCTCTCAGAGCGATGCAGAGAAACTGATCCATGCATTTGTTACCTCTAGGCTGGACTACTGTAACTCCTTACTCATAGGATGTCCTAACAGCTCCTTAAAAAGCCTACAGCTCATTCAAAATGCTGCAGCCAGAGTTCTGACAGGACTTAGAAAGAGAGATCACATTTCTCCTACATTAGACTCTCTGCACTGGCTGCCTGTAAAATGTAGGATAGAATTTAAAATTCTCCTACTCACATACAAAGTACTCAATTATAAAGCTCCTTCTTATCTTAAAGACCTTATAGTTCCTTATGCTCCCAGCAGAACACTTCGTTCTCAGAGCGCTGGGCTACTTGTGGTTCCTAGAGTGTTTAAATGTAGAACAGGGGGCAGAGCTTTTAGCTACCAAGCTCCTCTCCTCTGGAACCAGCTTCCTCTTCAGGTTCGAGAAGCTGACACACTCTCCACCTTTAAGATTAGGCTTAAAACCTTCCTTTTTGATAAAGCTTATAGTTAGAGATGGTTCAGGTCACTGGCAATTATCGTTAGTCACAGGAACCATCTCTTAGTTAAGCTGCAATAGACATAGACTGCTGGGGGACTTAATTTATACACTGAGCTCCTCTGTTTCCTTCTACCTCCTCTGTCCCATAACCTCCCATCATTGTCCCATGTTTAACTAACCTTGTCTCTTTCTGTCCAGTAATTGTGCTCCCCCCCCCCCCCACACTCTTTCTCCCTCTCTGTCCTCACCTACAGGTATCATTGGACTCAAAGTTTGGTGTCTGTGATGGGCAGCTGCGGATCCAACCATCCTGCCTGCATCCAGTCCCTGGTCCTACCATCCTGCCTGTGCTCTGTTGTTGCTTGTTGTTGCTTGTTGCTGTTGCTGTGCTTTTCTATCTCTCTATCCTCTCACCCCAACCGGTCGAGGCAGATGGCCGCCCACATCCAGTCTGGTTCTGCTGGAGGTTTCTTCCTCGTTAGAGAGGGAGTTTTTCCTCTCCACTGTTGCTGTCAAATTAAATGCTTGCTGTATGTGGGATTTGTTGGGTTTAGTTGTGTGAGGTTTTAAACCTTACTTTGTAAAGTGCCTTGAAATAACTTTGTTGTGATTTGGCGCTATATAAATAAAATTGAATTGAATTGAATTGAATGTTTCAGATGTGTTATCCCCTTTGATATGCCAAGTCAGAAAGTGTATTGCCTTTTTGTTTTGTATGATGTCTGGATTGTTCCAGAGAGGTGTGTTTTGGCAAAGAGTAAGCAAAGATTCATTAATTTAAAAAAAAATCCCACCAGGCTGTCAGAGATGCTCTTATACTAATGCTCTGGTTGAAAATATGGTGTTTGATTTTGGTGCTGATAAATGATAGATCTGCAACTTTAATATTTCCGCAAAATGTTTGTTCAATGTCTATCCATGAGGTATCAGGCTTAGGCAGAGATCAGACCCACATGCACAGTGTGAATACACAAGGTAGATGGTAAAGTCAAGGTTTAATCCAGCAATCTTTAGTACAAACGGTTCAGGTCATACACAGTGAATCTCAGATTACAGTACAGAGAGAGCAGGCTGAGTCAGGTCCAAGAACAGACAAGGGTTCGGCAACAGGATTGACACGGCTACAGTACCGGTGAGGAGCAGGCTATCTCGAGGTCAGACGATCAGGTCAGTATTACAAGTTCTTTCCAGGCAACAGTACCGTTCAGGAGCAGACAGGAAACGGAGGTCAGGAATACGAAACCAGAAGTGGGACTGGAACTAACAAGATGAGAACAAAAACCGGAAGTCCTACAAAATAAAACGGGAATTAAACCCAGAATCTGACATGAGGAGTCTGTTGGCATAGGCTTTATTCATTTGTGGACATGGTTCAGTCTGTTGGCAAGAAAATAATGGTGGAAGATAGGTAGTTCTAGGCCGCTGCAGTGTCTGGGTTTTTGAAGAGTTTTTAAACTAATTCGTGGTGGCTTGGTTTTCCACAAAAACTGTGAGATGTATGAGTCAAATGTCGTAAACCACACCTGGCCTGGCTGAGTCGGAATCATTGAGAATATGTACTTAATTTTTGGCAGGATCATCATTTTTATAGTGGCAATTCTTCCCATAAGTGAAATGGGTAAGGACTGCCATCATTTGAGGTTGGCTTCTATTTGTTTTAATAATGGCTTGCAGTTTAGATCAATAAGCTCTGATAGCCTAGAATTCAATGCCCAAGTATTTAATTTTCCCTGAGTGGAGTGTGTTAGAAGAGATCTAGTACTATAGATTTTGTCTAGTTAACAGAGTATTCTGAAAGTCCAGAGAATTCATCATGTGGCTGATAGTTGTAAGAAGAGACAACTGTGGTTTAAGGAGAAACAGTAACACATAGTCAGCATACAAACTTATTTTATGATTTACTGATTTGGTCGATATTCCAGTAATTCCTTCATGCTATCTTATTACTGCAGCTAGAGGTTCAATAAATATTATATAAACAGTGATAGACAAAGTGGGCAGCCCTGTCAGGTCCCGGGGGGGTCAGGCTTACGAAGAGATTGGACCCACGTTGATCTCGACTTTGTTGTCACCCATGTTTTGCTCCAGTTTCATTTCCTGTTTTAGTTTGAAAGGACTTCCTGTTTACCGCATTATGTCAGTTCCCGCTTCACATCCCGGTCCTAGTTACGCACACCTGTCTCGCATCAGTCATTACTCACCTGTGGATTTAAGCGCCAGTATTCACCATAGTCAGTTGCCAGATTATTGAGTTACCTAGTATCACATTCCAGCGTTGCCATATCAGCTAACTTGTTGCACGATCCTGTCCGTACCTGACCACCGATTCCTGTCAACACCCTGTCTGTACCTTCGCCGTGGACATTGTGGTAAATCTCCTGACTGTCTGACCATCGAGTTTTGTCTAGCCCTCGTCTGTACCTCTGCCGTGTTTATCTGTGTACCGAACTTCTGCATGTTTCCCGGACCTGATCCTGCCTGCCGCTTTTGTGCCTTTTGAACTGAGACTTTGTGGTTATGACCTGAACTACGTTTGAGCAATAAACACTGTTTGTTAACTATCATCAAGCTCTCGAGTGCGCTGTGCATTTGGGTCCTCAGCCGTGTGTTCCTGACAAGTAATGTCTGATCTGAAACAGGTGTGCGTAATGAGGAGCGGAACGTGAAGCAGAAACTAACATGGTGTGATCAGAAAGCGGAAGTCCTTTCAGAATAAAACCGGAACAGAAACCAAAACATGACACTATGTAGATTAAACTCTGGTGAGGTCTGGTTATTTGTTCTGACTGTGGCGTTTGCTGAGCTGTATAATATTTGGATCCAGTCTATAAATGATTTCCCAATGCCGAATTTATACAGAGTGGCTAAAAGAAACTTTACTCTATCGAGAGCTTTTTCTGCATCTCAAGGAGCCGATGGCTGACTCTAGTTTATGGTTGGTAATAATCAATTAACTTGATTGATCTCTCTAATCTCCCTCTTTGTTGACTGTTTATTTTTGTCTGCTTTACACACTATTTTTAGATCTACATTTATTAGTGAAATTGGTCTGTAATTAGGGGAAGCACAGGATCTTTTCCTGGTTTTTGGAGCAGGCTTATGATGGCTGAATTCATATTTGTGGGTAATGAATGCTGTTGTTCAACTTCAACTACCATTTCGTAAAAGCTAGGTGCCAGCATGGGCCAGAACTCCTTATAGAATCCAGATAGGAATCCATCTGGCCCTGGAGATTTTTTATTTGGCATCTCTTGCAGAGCTTCATGTAGTTCTGCCAAAGATAACAATGAGTCTAGAGTTGTGGATTGTTCTTCCCTTAGCTTTGGCAGTTCTAGTTTATTCAGAAATTCCTCTATGGCTGAGGTGGATGGATCTTTTTGGGACGTATATAACTCTTGGTAAATGTTTTTATAGGCATAATTTATTTCATGGGGATCATGAGTAATGTTCCCTTTCTTATTAGTTATTGAATGGATGATTTGTTTTTCTTTCTTTATTATTATTTAATTGTTTGGCTTCGGAGTGAGAGTGGTGAACTGGAGAGAAGAAGGTATATTCCCTGGAGGTAGGATGAAGAGCCATGTGTCGCAGGGACCAATGTACAATGTCAGTCAATCAGTTCCTGCCCAGCCAAACCAGGTCTCGACTCTTGCCCCTGCCGGCTCGGAGGAGGCCGTCCCTGCCCCTGTCGGCCCTGAAGAAGTGGTCGTTCTAGCTCCTGTTGGCTCGAAAGAGGCCATTCTTTTCCCTGTCTGCCCTGAAGAGGGGGTTGTTCTAGTCCCTGTTGGCCTGAAGGAGGCCATTCTTGTCCATGTCGGCCCTGAAGAACTAGTAAGTCCTGCTGTGTACCAGTTGTGGATCATGTTTTGACCAAGCCTTGCCTGCTCCCCGTCTGTACAGTTGCCTTGATCGTGTTAAACCTGTGTACCGACTTTGCCTGCCTGACCACAAGCCTGATTAAATCCTCACTTACCTGAGTTCATGTGAGCTGTGCGTGTGGGTCCTTCACCGTGAACAGGAACAGGCGTCATATCTGAAAGGTCCTCATTGACGAATACGTCTTTAGTCGGAAAAGGCCCTTTAAAAAAAAAAAAAACTCAAACCCAAGCATCATTATTTATGCCATTATCCAGAGATAATTCTTCATTTTGGTCCACTCATAGGTCTGTGGACTTTACGATTTGAAAGCAAGCATCCGTTCCTTAAGCAGTGTGCCAGGAAATTGCACTTAAAAAATCTTTGCAAAACACTTGCGGAGAGACATCAGCTGTTGCAAGCCTACTTGAGTGCAGGCACCTTCTTTCCTCCAGCTGTGTACATTGAAAAGGGTACAGAGTTTTACGTAAACGACTACAATGACAGGATCAAATCATCTGTGATTGGTCAAAATATACAGTTGAGGTCTGCACTCGCTTGTAATGAACAGTAAAACAGTAACAGTAAAAGGAACATTGTACCGGAAGGGAATGTTGGTTCTGCTTGAGCGCTGCGATGGAGAACTTTCTGCTGGAAAGATAGAACTGATCATTGTTCACAATAATACTGTGCATTTTGTCACAGAGAAACATACTTTTGTGAAGTTGACAGACATAGGTGTCTATTGTGTCTTAGGATCAGTCCAGGATGATTATGTTTGCATCAAGCAAAGAGATTTGCTGGACTACTATCCTCTTTGATGTTACAAGGTGCATGACTTACCAGTTATTGCTCTTCACCATTGTTTTCCAGAGGCAGTTTGGGCAAGTAGAGCAAGTTGCCCACTATTGGTACAGCTATTTCTGTCCAGCATTTCAGGTGATAGAGGGGGGCGAAACCCGTCACCACCTCCCCGCGGTGCCCCTGGATAACCAACCAACGGTGATGGTCTTCGATGTCAGATGGTACGACACATCGATCGAAGCTTACCAACCAAATCGTTGTATCTATGGCAATCGGAATTCAAAATTTGGATAATGCTAGGGCGTCCCCCCCAGGCGACGCGCACCGTCCTCGCCCAAACGACATGAGAAGTCAGCGAGGGCTCCCCATTCACGGACGGAATGGGCTAAAGAAGTGAGTCCATCTACGGTTGGGTACCATTAACATCGAGACAATGACAGGAAGGAGTCGAGAATTGGCAGCCGCCCTAAGAAATCGACGCATCGACATCGCCTGCGTCCAGGAAACGAAGTGGAGCGGAGCAAAAGCAAAGGATATTGGAGAAGGGTACAAGCTTTATTACAACAGCGAAGTGAAGACCCAAAATGGAGTGAGCATCGTGTTATTGGTTAGCCTAAAGGACAGCGTAGTGAGCGTTAATCGGATCTCAGATCGAATCATGTCAATCGAAATTGACTCAGGAGACGTGGGACTACCGGTGGTTTCCTGTTACACTCCACAAGTAGAATGCTCGGACGAGGCCAAAGAAGAGATTTGGCCACAGCTAGAAGACCACATTCGAACATTTCGGCCCGAAGAACGAGTCATTGGAGGTGACCTGAATGGTCACGTGGGAGCCAGACAGGAGGGCTACGAAGATTACCACGGCGAACAGGGATTTGGCACGCGAAACGAAGAAGGATGCAAAATCCTAGATTTTGCCGAAGCACACAATCTGGCCGTCACAAAAACTTACTTCAAGAAACGACCCTTCCATTTGATCACCTACGCCAGTGGAGGCAGGTCCACTCAGATCCACTACTGGCTCACCAACAGAAGGAACATGAACCTGGTCACCAACACAAAGGTCATTCCATCTGACAACGTTGCCCCCCAACACCATCTGCTAGTCATGGACATGCTTTTGGACATCGGGCAACACCGGCGACCACCAACAACTGGACCCGCTCGCATAAAATGGTGGAAACTAACTGAAAACAAAGATCACTTCAAGGAGAAAATTGAACAGCTCGCCATTGATCCTGACAAGTCAGTAATTTTGATTTGGGCCAGTGTAACCGAACATATCCGAAAAACGGCCAAAGAAGTGGTAGGAGAGACCAAACCGGCAAAACGCTTTGTTGAGAAGCAAATCTGGTGGTGGAACGAAGAAGTGCAAAGTATCGTCAAAGAAAAGAAGACCGCTTTCAAGAAATGAAAACAAACACCCGAATGACAACCATCATTACAAAGCCTGCGAGATCTGCCCACTACGACCAATTATACGCTGATTTAGACTCGCCAGAAGGAGTGAACAAGATCTATCACCTAGCCAAGTCGCGAAATCGCTCAACACAAGATATCGGTCAGGTCAAATCAGCAATCAAGAATTTCCCCACCCGCCTATCGAGAGTGCAGACCCGGTATTCGGTCCCGTACAACCAATTACAGCTGCCGAAGTGGAACGTGCAGTCAAGAACGGGAAGGCCACTGGACCAGACGACATACCAGCCGAGGTCTGGAAGCTCCCTTGGACGTCCTGGAGCCGAACTTCTGGCAGATCTGTTCAACAACATCACCACCACAGGCATAGCCCCCGAAAGACTGGACGACAAGCATCACCGTACCAATATGGAAGAACAAAGGTGATGTAGCCAAGTGCTCAAACTACCGTCCTATCCGCCTCCTATGCTATGCCATGAAGATATGCGAAAGAGTTATCGACGCCTCTATCCGCAACATCATCACCATCACCCCAAACCAATGCGGCTTTGTTAAAGGAAGTGGTACTACAGACGCCATCCACGCGGTTCGCCTACCATTGGAAAAACAATGGGAAAAGAACAAGTCGGTCCATATGGCCATCTTAGACCTGGAAAAGGCCTTCGACAGGGTGCCCCACGACCTCATTTGGCACTCCTTACGATCCCATGAAGTCCCAGAGGCGTATGTGGAATGGATCAAGCTTCTCTACATCAACGTCACCAGCACTGTCAGATGCGCAGCAGAACTATCACCACCCTTCCTCATCACAGTCGGAGTCCACCAGTGGTCTGCCCTCTCTCCTCTACTTTTCATCCTATGTATAGACACCATCAAAGCCGACCTACAACTGCCGCACCCGTGGTCCCTTCTATTCGCTGACGACGTGTTCCTCTCAAGCAAAGACCGAGATGAGACCCAAGGCAGCACCCAAAGTTGGAAGAATAGGCTTGTTGAATATGGCCTACGACTCAACATCCTGAAAACGGAATACATGGAAGGTGGCCCCCAAACCGAAGGAACCATCAGAGTAGGCGACGAAGAACTTAAGAAGACCGAAAAATTCCGATACTTGGGTTCAGTTATCAGCAGCGACGGGAGCATCACCGCAGACATCCGAGCAAGAATAAATGCAGCTTGGCTGAAGTGGAGACAAGTCACCGGCATTCTGTGCGACAAAAGGATGCCAGACCGCCTCAAAGGGAAGATCTACAAGACTGTCGTCCGCCCGAGTGCTGGCCTGCCTCTTCCACTCATGAGCGGACCCTCAATACCATGGAAATGAAGATGCTTCGATGGAGCTTGGGAGTTACCAGGTGGGATCGCATCATGAACGAGGACATCCGTAAGAGGCTTGGGGTGGCACCAATCAAAGAGAAGATGCTTGAATCACGACTTCGGTGGTACGGCCATGTGGTCCGCAGCGATGAAGACTCCGTCTCAAGAACAGGAATGCGCATTGAACCTACTGGACGTCGGCCAAGAGGAAGACCCAAAAAGCGTTGGATGGACCGAATTAAGGAAGACCTAAAGATCGTTAGGGCCTCCCCCGAAGATGCCCTCGACAGGACCAAATGGAGAAATCTTTGCCAAAGAGCGGACCCTGCGCAAGCGGGACAAGCGCCAGGATAGAAGAAGATTTCAGGTGATAGAGAAGGTGAGACTGTTGGTACCGCATGTACCTATACCAAATGAATCTGTTTAGCTCAATAGCCTGAGCTACTTTTAGTAAGTAAGTTAGGGCCAGATGGAGTAAGTTTTATCTGTAAATAGCTAAATTGTCATCCCCCAGTTAGTGAAAATGTAAAGAAAGAATAGTAAATTCTTACTTGTATGTGTGTGTTTCTGTAGTGACATTGTTACCTGTCTTGTTTAAAATGTGTGAATGTTAATGTTAAGCATTCTCAGTTGCAGTCTTGTCCAAACAGTAGGGTGTCATATGTGGGGGGCAAAATAAAGATTTAGTGTGTTTATACGTCTTTGTCCTAAATGTGCATAATATGACTAAAATGACAATGATGATAAAACTATACTATAACAAACCTCTAATTCTATTTTTTAATTGTCTGCCAAAGTTCTCTTTTTAGAAAATAATAATAAATAAATAATTCAATTCAATTCAATTTTATTTATATAGCGCCAAATGACAACAAGGTTATCTCAATGCACTTAGCAACGTAAGGTTTAAGACCACACACAACTAAACCCAACAGATCCGAAACACAGCAAGCCTCTAATTTGACAACAACAGTGGAGAGGAAAAACTCCCTCCATAGCGAGGAAGAAACCTCCAGCAGAACCAGGCTGGATGTGGGCAGCCATCTGCCTCGACCGGTTGGAGTGAAGGGATAGAGAGAGAAAAACACAGCAACAACAACAAGCAACAACAGAGCACAGGCAGGATGGTTGGACCAGGGACTGGACACAGGCAGGATGGTTGGATCCGCAGCTGCCCATCACAGACACCAAACTTTGAGTCCAATGATACCTGTAGGTGAGGACAAAGTGGGGAAGAGAGAGAGAGCGGAAGAAAAGCACAACTACTGGAGAGAAAGAGACAAGGTTAGTTGAACATAGAACAATGATGGGAGGTTATTGGACAGAGGAGGTAGAAGGAAACAGAGGATCTCAGTGTATAAATTAAGTACCCCAGCAGTCTATGTGTATTGCAGCTTAACTAAGAGATGGTTCCTGTGACTAACAATCATTGACAGTGACCTGAACCATCTCTAACTATAAGCTTTATCAAAAAGGAAGGTTTTAAGCCTGATCTTAAAGGTGGAGTGTGTCAGCTTCTCGAACCTGAAGAGGGAGCTGGTTCCAGCTTGGTAGCTAAGCTAAATACTCAAATTCCAAATTACCACTCACTCTGCCACACTACGATCAATTTAGAATGCTGAATCAATCTGAGAACCCATGCAAACATTAGGAGAACATGTAAACATCCGACATGAATGTACCTGAGCCCTGTAATTAATCAAACCCAGGACCTATTTGCTATAGTGGAAATTCTTCTCTTTCTCTTTTGCAAGTTTATATGCACTTCCACTCCGAGGTCCAAAAAAATACACATATATTACTCTATTCCAAATTACTCTATTCATTACATATATACAATATATATATATATATATATATATATATATATATATATATATATATATATATATATATATATATATATATATATATATATATATATATATATATATATATATATATATATGTGTGTGTGTGTGTGTGTGTGTGTGTGTGTGTGTGTGTGTGTGTGTGTGTGTGTAATGTATATGTAATTTGGAATAGAGTAATATATATATATATATATATACAACACTCTATTCTCACCCTCCGCGGGTGGTCTCATCCACTTTCCAAGCTCGGGTCCTCTACCAGAGGCCAGGGAGCTTGAGGGTTCTGCGCAGTATCCTTGCTGTTCCTAGGACTGCACTTTTCTGGACTGAGATGTCGGATGTTTTTCCAGGGATCTGTTGTAGCCACTCCTCCAGTTTGGGGGTCACAGCCCTAAGTGCTCCGATCACCACAGGCACCACTGTGGCCTTCACCTTCCAAGCCTTCTCCAGTTCCTCTCTGAGCCCTTGGTATTTCTCTAGTTTCTCATGTTCCTTTTTCCTGATGTTGCCATCGCTTGGTATTGCCACATCCACCACTACGGCTTTCCTCTGCTCCTTATCCACCACCACAATGTCTGGTTGGTTCGCCATTACCATTCTGTCAGTCTGGATCTGGAAGTCCCACAGGATCTTGGCTCGCTCGTTCTCTACCACCTTGGGAGGTGTTTCCCACTTTGACCTTAGGGTTTCCAGTCCATACTCCGCGCAGATGTACCTGTATACTATGCCAGCCACTTGGTTATGGCGTTCCATGTATGCTTTCCCTGCCAGCATCTTACACCCTGCAGTTATGTGCTGGACCGTCTCAGGGGCCTCTTTGCACAGTCTACACCTTGGGTCTTGTCTGGTGTGGTAGATCTGGGCCTCTATGGCTCTGGTGCTCAGGGCCTGCTCCTGTGCAGCCAGGATGAGTGCCTCTGTGCTGTCCTTCAGCCCAGCCCTTTCAAGCCATTGGTAGGATTTGTTGAGATCAGCCACTTCAGTTATGTTCCGGTGGTACATCCCGTGCAAGGGCTTGTCCTCCCATGATGGTCCCTCTTCCAGCATCTCATCCTCTGTGCTCCACTGCCTGAGACATTCACTCAGCACGTCATCTGTCGGGGCCTTATCCTTGATGTACTTATGGATCTTGGATGTTTCATCCTGGATAGTGGCTCTCACGCTCACTAGTCCTCGGCCTCCTTCCTTGCGGCTAGCGTACAGTCTCAGGGTGCTGGATTTGGGGTGGAACCCTCCATGCATGGTGAGGAGCTTTCGTGTCTTAACATCTGTGCTCTGTATCTCTTCCTTTGGCCACCTTATTATTCCCGCAGGGTATCTGATCACTGGCAGAGCGTAGCTGTTTATTGCCCGGGATTTGTTCTTGCCATTGAGCTGGCTTCTTAGGACTTGCCTTACTCGTTGGAGGTATTTGGCTGTTGCCGCATTCCTTGTTGCCTGTTCAAGGTTGCCGTTCGCCTGTGGTATTCCAAGGTACTTGTAATTGTCCTCAATGTCTGCTATTGTTCCTTCTGCGAGTGAGACCCCTTCTGTGTGGATTACCTTGCCTCTCTTTGTCACCATCCTCCCAGATTTCTCGAGTCCGAATGACATCCCGATGTCCGAGCTGTAGATTCTGGTGGTGTGGATCAGCGAGTCGATGTCTCGCTCATTCTTGGCGTACAGCTTGATGTCATCCATGTAGAGGAGGTGACTTATGGTGGCCCCGTTCCGGAGTCGGTATCCATAGCCAGTCTTGTTTATTATTTGGCTGAGGGGGTTCAGACCTATGCAGAACAGCAGTGGGGACAGTGCATCTCCTTGGTATATGCCACATTTGATGGATACTTGGGCAAGTGGCTTCCCATTGGCTTCAAGGGTGGTTCTCCACAACCTCATCGAGTTTGCAATGAAGGCCCTTAGAGTTCTGTTGATGTTGTACAGCTCCAAGCATTCAGTGATCCATGTGTGTGGCATTGAGTCATAGGCTTTCTTGTAGTCGATCCAGGCTGTGCACAGGTTGGTGTGTCGCACTCTGCAGTCTTGGGCGACTGTTCTGTCTACCAGGAGTTGGTGTTTGGCTCCTCTGGTATCCTTACCAATGCCCTTCTGTGCTTCGCTCATGTATTGGCTCATGTGCCCACTTATCTTAGCTGCGATGATGCCTGACATGAGCTTCCATGTTGTGGAGAGACAGGTTATTGGCCGGTAGTTGGATGGGACTGTACCCTTTGAGGGATCCTTCATTATCAGGATCGTTCGCCCTTCGGTTAGCCATTCAGGGTGAGTCCCATCCCTTAGCAGCTGGTTCATTTGTGCTGCCAGGCGCTCATGGATTGCAGTGAGCTTCTTTAGCCAGTAGGCGTGGATCATGTCAGGGCCAGGTGCTGTCCAGTTTTTCATACCTGAGACTCTTTGTTGGATGTCTGCCACTGTGATAGTCACTGGATTCTGTTCAGGGAGGTTGCTGTGATCTTCCCTCAGATCCACCAGCCACTGTGCATTGCTGTTGTGTGATGCCTCCCTCTCCCATATCCCTTTCCAGTACTGTTCAGTTTCCAGCCTTGGTGGGTCTGCTCTGCTGTTATTACCCTGCCATTGAGAGTACACTTTCGCGGGTTGTGTTGTGAACAGCCGGTTTATTCGTCTGGCTTTGTTATCTCTGGTGTATCTCTTTAGGCGGCTGGCCAAGGCTTGTAGCCTTTGCTTGGCAGTTTCGAGTGCTTCAGGTATGGTCATCTGGCTGTACCTCTTGGGCATCGGTCTTTTCATTGCACCTCTCTGGGCCTCTGTCATTTGGCTCACTTCCCTCCGAGCTGCCTTGATTTTTGCCTCCAACCTTCGTTTCCATGGTGGGTATTGTTTCTCATGGCTCCCATGGTTGCTCTTGCTCTTATAGCCAAGCACCTCTAGGATCACTGATGCTGAAGCGTATATCAGCTCATTGGTTTCTGTGATTGTTGTGGTAGGGATCGCTCTCAATGCTGCATTCACATCTTCCATGAGACTTTCTGATGGTACTTCACTTAGCCGTTGTAGTGGGGTTCGGGGTTGCCTGTTTAATCTCGCCATGATCTTATCTTTCAGGTCAGTTGCTGCCTCGCTCAGCGTATCTGTGCTCATTGGGGCTTCGTACCCAATTTCCGGTTGGGGAGACGGTGAAACCTCCCCTCTGACCTGGCGTCCTGGCTCCCCCTTGCCATAGCATTTGTGTTGTATCTCGTCAATCTCAAGTTGTGATAGCAGTTGCCGTTTGTGGATGTTGGAACACTGAGCTACTAGTTGCTTCGCAGTCAGTCTTGAACGTGGGTTTCTCCGTTCCCATTCACCGCACATTCTTTGCATGTAACCCCTCTAACCCCTCTGACTAGGGTTACTGGAGTAGACTATATATATATATATATATATATATATATATATATATATATATATATATATATATATATATATATATATATATATATTAAACCGAAAATGCTAACTCAAATCTGTAGCGCTAAAAAAAATTACAGAAGTCCATTTAAAATTGTAGATTCAAACTGAATACTTTTGGTCACTAGATGCCACTAAAGAGCCCCGCTGAAAATCTTCGACTAAAATTCTGTATTTTCGATATATAAAGCTTTATTTGGTCATCATTAGAACTTTCCCTCCCCATCTTGTCTACAGTCTACAAATACGTGAGTAGTTACAAACGTAAACTTAGAAAGGAAAAAAGAAAAGGAAGAAAGAAATAAAACTAGGCCTCACCTTTTAGGAAAGACATTAATGTTTTGTGTGCCGGGGACTGAATTGCAGTGCGCACACGCTTCCTGATGGAGCTGCTGCGAAGAATAAAAACACTGGGGTAGCAGGCCAGTTACTTGAGTTATGAAGAAAGTTGTTTCTACTCATCTAGTAGATACGAAGTGACATGTTCCGCTATGGACGCTATTTCTTGGTTTTCCGTACAGAAATAGTGGAAAATATCAACATATCAGGCACTAGTGACAACTCAACTGCAAAAGGGTTAGGTTGTCCGGTAATACGTCCTGATAGCTAGCGATAGCAATAAGGCTAGCCACGTAACGGAAGCTGGCTAGTGAATGCGTTGTAATATAGGCCTTTGCTAGTCTGTTTTTACTTGTAATAGTAGCGTTAATATGGAAATGGTGGGCTGTGTTCAGGATCTGAACTCTAGTGTCAAACCGTAGCTTAGCTTTTGCCAAAACGTAACTTTAAAACGTTCTTTCAATGAGTACGTACGTTTTTCTCCAAGCCAGTTCTTCGTTTACGTTTCGTAAAATAGCGTTACCTTGTTAGCCAGCTAAGTGAGTGTATCATGTAATTTGATATTTTTTAAATATAATTATGCTTCGTTTGAGTATCTGTTAGCTAGTTCTATATTATGTTTCTAAGTAAGTGTCCTAGGTAACGACACGCTCTGTCCGTGCAATCATTTTCGCGATATGACTGAATGGGCATTCACACGATGGCTAATATTATTAATTATTTGTCTTCAATATGCTTTCATTTTAGTAAATTACTAGCTGACAGCTAGCTAGTAATGTCTCTAGCATTATCGCCGTCCGACATGCTTGAAACACCTCCTGGATATCCATTTGAAGAAATAAACTATGAAGATATTGAAGTTGAGGAGGTAAATGTGTTGTTTCTGCTCAGTTCATGTTCCAGCCACCCACATGCCATACGTACTGCTCTAAATAAATGATCAGAATGTAAGGCAAAGAAGCGTTTAACTAACGATAATAACTCAATGTATTTGAACATTTTCAGGTGGTGGGGAGAGGAGCATTTGGTGTTGTCTGCAAAGCCAAATGGAAAGGCAAAGATGTTGCAATCAAGACAATTGAAAGTGAATCAGAGAGGAAGGCTTTTATTGTTGAGGTATTATTATCCATATCCACAATGTTTGTGTTGTTATTTAACTTTTTATCCATTTTCCATTTCTCTTGTTTGACCGTTTTAGCTGTGTTAATGCATATAAAATCAAATTCCTTAAGAGTTTGTGGTGTTCCAAGATCTTTTAATCTGAAATTGTATTTTACACATCCAATTGTAGTTAGAAGAGGGAACGGACTTAGGCTGTTTTCATTGAAAAGATATTGATACAATTATTATTATTATATAGTATTTTTTTTAAAGCTCCCAAGTAGTCATAATAATGCATGCTAGTGGGTTGCTCATTATTGTCCTTTTTTTTAATGTTCCATGTTTTTTTAGTTCACATTTTGTCAGGACATGACACCACTACAATTTCTATTGATTGGTTCTGGTGAGCTAAGCAAAATTTTCTAACAAAGAGTTTTCTGACTATGTACAATGCTTTGATCTCACCATTCAATTTTAATTTGTTTGGTTATTTTCATGGACGTTGAGTAGAAAATGCCACATATAGTGAAAACCCAAAGCATTTAGGATTTTTATCTTTAACCTCTTCTTTGCTTATGAAACAACCCATTTGAGGCAGAAGTGTCTGTTAGTGAAGTTTATTAAAAAGTGTGCTTGAATTGTGTCCTTTTTTTGCAGCTTCGTCAGCTGTCACGTGTGAATCACCCCAACATTGTGAAGTTGTATGGTTCTTGCAATAATCCAGTAAGTTATTTCAAATATTACATTGCCGAAGTGTTACTTAACTTTTGTATATTGGTATCATATTTGTGTTAATGTTTGATGATTTCTTCAGGTCTGCCTTGTTATGGAATATGCTGAAGGAGGCTCATTATATAATGGTGAGTTTACAAACATGTCCAGTTTTTACCGAAAAAGCAAAATAAAGTCACATTGTGGAGCTTAATTATTAGTAAATGTGTATTTAAACATGAAACTGAAGAAATCTTTAATAGAATATGACCACTACAACTATGTCATGGCATGTCAGCCACATTGTGTAATCAAACACAAACAAATGCTTAACTCAAATCAATAATGATATTTGATATTTTAATGACTTTTACTTCCCAGTGCTCTCTAGAAGATAGTGTAACTCAGTAGCTCTCTTAATAACATTGTTGACTTCTTCCCTCTGAGCCCACATAAATGTTTTTGCTATTGGTTAGCTTGTTTTAATCAGTTTGTCCTGTCTGACACCTGTTCTGGCATCAGAGATGTTGATAATAGATCAAAGTTTTCATCAATTGAATGCCATGAACAATTTAGTATTTCTTATTACAAGCTGTCAGTTTGAATTTCTACTTGAAGAAAAAACAAAACTAGTGTTTTGTTAATCAGTTGTGTGGACAGAGTAATTGTTGACATTATAGTTTGTTTACATTCAGTGAAGTTGTTCCCCCTGATTGTCTAGCTTTATGTGTTTCGTGCAATATTGGATTTTGATGTAGAACCCTTATTTATTTTGAAGGCTTTTTAAATTTGTTAAAGACAATGTGACTCCTTGATCACAACCACATGTACAAACGTGTGTCACATCAAGTTGAAAACAAGCATATAAATACAACAATGCAAAGAGATAGAGGTAGGGGCTTCCATTTTTAAGATAATCCTGTAAGGAGTCTCTTCTATCTCTATACAGTTAAAATCTGTTTACCTTCAAAACAAGTCAGCGCTCGAAGAGACATCAGATCACTCATGCTTCAAGTGTATGCTGATTTCTAGTAACTAAGTTTTTGAGGTGAGAATTATATAATGTGCATTTTTAAACTAATTTAGTGAGTGAGTATTTGAAACAGCATAGAGATTTAATGAAGAAAGGTTCTAGAGCACAAATAAACACAGCAACACAACCACTCATCTGTGAGTAGCGAACATTCAAAAACTGAACTTTGCATTAGAGTCATATTTCCTGTCTTTGGTACAGGACATTTGCCACTCTGCAGATCCATACAGCACTGTGGTTACTTTGTTGGACGATAACAAGGAGCTCTGTTTGTATTATCTCTTTTGTTTTCTTGTCATCACAGGGGTTTCATGATTCAGCCATGAATCATACAGAATGTATAGAATACATCACACTTGTTGTCACTTATGCAGTAGCAATAAACCTACTGCATGTGTTTTATTTTGTGTCATCTGAATTGTAAGAGGATAAAACTGCTGCTGCTCAACTGTGCTCTCTGTTTCACAGTGCTGCATGGTGTTGAACCGCTTCCCTATTACACTGCCTCCCATGCCATGAGCTGGTGTTTACAGTGCTCCCAAGGCGTCGCCTATCTCCATAGCATGAAACCAAAGGCTCTTATTCACAGGGACCTCAAGCCACCCAAGTATGATCTTTCACACCACACACTTTCTCAAATGACTAGTTTGATATAGTTCATATTGTTAGTCAGTCATCTGATAGCAGTAGAGGTAGGTACCTGAAATGTGGTGTCGGAGGCAGGTAAGAGGTGAGGCTAGTCTGCCTGTAAAGAAGGGTTTATGGTAGGAGGTAGTCTTGGCATTAACTGAAGAATTCGCTGTTGCTGATTGTCTTTTTTTAATGACACTGTTGTTTTAATATTAGGGAATTCGCTGCAACAGGTCAATTTAACTTTCTGATCATTTGTAAGCAAGTTTTGAAAGGGTGTAAGTCACATTTAATTTCATAAATAACACACACTATTGTAACGTTAGACATGCCAAAAGGGATCTTTGTTAAATTATGATGACCTTCATTGCATTTAATTTTTCGGTGTTTCACAGTGTGCTGGACTGGATTCTTGGAACACCTGTACTGTTGCACAAATTTTTCCCCGCTTAGCGACTCAACCGCCACTGAGAAAGTTGAAGTTAAAGATTCCAGTTTTCATACTTAAATGTAGTCCTAGGCCAGATTGGGCAACATCCAATTTTACTTGAAGTGCCTGTCTAAGGTTAAACGTAAAAACAGAACATTGTACACGCAGTACCCTATGTGTTACAGCAATGGGAAGTCACTAAAAGTTGCAAAGACCATGTTTGATGCCATAGTTTTCTATGGACTCCTCCTTAAGGTCACCAGTTATGACATGTTTAGCCACTTGTTGTCACTTCATCACTGGCTGATTGGATAGTGTCCATTAAACAATTCTTTTCAACTGACACCCCCCTACGCCTACCTCTAAACCTTTTAGACTTATTAGTTAAGCCTAGACCTAAACATAGTTTTCACCCAGACTGTAAAACGCAGTAACCAGTCATGTTTTGTATTGTTTACCGTCCTACTGAATTTTCTGACTTAGGACTCGGACTTAGTTCTTGTCACAGATAAAGCCATTGAAAGGGGAGACTGTACAGTTCATGCACCGTAAATGTTGACAATAATTGTCCCAACACTGCATTTAATTCACTGCTAGATTAGTTTTAGTCAGCATGTAGATGAACTTTGTTTAGACCGTTCAATTGATCATTGATTTTGTCCTGACATGAGGTTAAAAATAATATTTCCATGGTTGTTCCCATTCATGCAGGGTTGGAATTGAATTATGAAAGCACTGTCCTGTCTGTTGTGGTGATTGCAACATACATATCCAACCAAAACCCAATGAAAGCAATGATTGCCTGGGCTTCCTGGCCCATGGTTTATTGATATTTTTACCTGTGACCGAAGTGAACGACTTTCGAATGCACACTTGTTGCTCTTTAGTTACGGCAGCTGTTTGAAGTGGGAAAAGCATGTTAGCTGTCCTCATCGATCCCTTGACAATTTATTGTCATTTGTTTGTGCTCTGAACAGTCTTTACAGTTTTACAAGGCTTAATCTGACGCAGTTTTGGTAGTTTCGTATTCTAGTTCCGGAAGTAGCTATAAGAGAATGAGAACTGAATAAGTCTGCTGTTAATTGCTACGATCTGCCTTTCGAGTCTTGCTCAGGTTTAAACTTACCTGTTGAATGTTCTCAAATATTGTGAAATTAGCAAAGAAATGTACAGGATTTGATCCCACTGTCACTACAGCAAAATAATGTTACACGCACGGCTTCAACCATCGCGCCACTGAGAGCTCACCACTGCTCTGACATCATGCAACAGATATGACATAAGTAAAGACACTTTTTTTCTGTACAGTAGCAGCCAGATGAACCTGGCCCCACAATCACCACTGTGATTTGGTGTTGTGTTCAGCGGTTCCGCCTTTTTTTCGTGGAAAACAGTTTTAAATAGATCTTGAACTGAGTGTATGGGGAAAAATAAAGGAATCACTTAGATCTTTTGTACTTAATATATTGGTCACGTTATTCGTTCCAGCAAAACTAACATTTGTTTGCTTGAACAGTTCATAATTTATGTTTGCAAATAGCCAATGTCCATGTCTGACAGAATAAGAGTTACAGGACTAGTTGTTATACATTTGACGTGTTACAACTGGAGTGTTTTTTTATATTTAAAGCTCATGTGGTTTCTTGTCCTTTTCGTTTCAGTCTTCTTCTAGTGGCAGGCGGCACTGTTCTGAAGATATGTGACTTTGGAACGGCTTGTGACATTCAGACACACATGACCAACAACAAAGGAAGTGCAGCATGGATGGCCCCAGAGGTATTTGAAGGCAAGTATAAGTGGTTTGACATATTTGTTATTTTTATACTGTTTGATAGTATTTTTTTACCCCTTTTTTGTTATAACACTTACATTAATCACCTTTTAAATGTGACCATTTCCTCTGCTTTAATTGACTGTTGTCTACTCAACATAGTGAAAAGATAAATGTAGTGATGTTAGTGGCTTTACTCATTTTTAACTGAGCATGAAACTAGCCGTGTTTACCCAGGCACACCCTGATTCTCTTTCCTCATGCTCAGAGGGATGTTCAAGAGATATCTTGTATTGCTAATAACAGCCCTAAACTGAATTTGTTTAGTTTTTTGTGGTTTACAGGAAGTAATTACAGTGAGAAGTGTGATGTGTTTAGCTGGGGCATCATTCTCTGGGAGGTGATTACTCGCAGAAAGCCATTTGATGAAATTGGAGGACCAGCGTTTCGCATTATGTGGGCTGTACACAATGGTGAGAGACCATTTCATGTGATTAGGGTGCTAAGAGTGTGTTTAGCTACTAGTGCAGATGACCAACCTTTTTTATTACCAGACATTAAAAAGAGCAATTCTAACATTTTTTACATTTGACAAAAACATAAATTGTGTATAACCAATGAGACTGTGTTTAACATTTTTCATCACTGAACTTGCTTACCTGAGTCATTATTTATTACTTGCTTTGTGATGTCAAATTATTAATTTTTCTTTAATCTGTATGGGTAACAAATTAATTTTTTTCTTCTGCTATACTCAGGTACAAGACCCCCTTTAATCAAATATTTGCCCAAGCCCATTGAGAGTCTTATGACTCGCTGTTGGTCTAAAGACCCCTCTCAGCGGCCTTCGATGGAGGAGATAGTAAAGATCATGACCCATCTAATGAGGGTAATTATTTTCCTGTTTATTGCATACAGTTTTCCATTAGACTTGTTTTAATGATTCAATAAATCTAAACAAAGAAAGATAATTTACATCATTACATCCTTAATAATCTGTTAGTTACAGTGACGCCAAATAGAAGAAAACCTTCTTGCTTTTTACACTGGAAGCAACACCACTGATGTTTTTGTAAAAACGTTAACCTAATTAACAATATATTTTATTTTTGCCTTACTTAAAGTATTTTTACAGTATTTTCCAGGATATGATGAGCCCCTTCAATATCCATACCAATATTTAGATGAAGGACAGAGCAACTCTGCAACTAGTACAGGTACAAGATTTGTTTGCATATTGTTGGGATGCAGCTCTTACAACCCTAGTTACTTGGGTTGTGATGTTTTCCTCTTTCATTTAAATTTTAAAGCTCTGAGTTTGTCTGATCACTGTAAATGTTTGTGTTTATATGTCAGAAAGTTTCATGTGTTCAAAGTCTTCAAATTATTTTGACATATTCCTCAGGCTGCACATGTACAGTTATTGTCAAAAGTATTCGCTCACCCATCCAAATTATCAGAATTAGGTGTTCCACTTACTTCCATGGCTACAGGTGTATAAAATCAAAGACCTAGGCAATACAAACGTTTGTGTACGAATGGGTTGTTTAAGGAGGTCAGTGAACTGTGATAGGTTGCCACCTGTGCAACAAATCCAGTTGTGAAATTCCCTTGCTCCAAAATATTCCACAGTCAACTGTCAGCTGTATTATAAAAACATGGAAGCGTTTTGGAACAACAGCATCTTACAACAACAGCCACGTAAGCAGACTGAGCAGGGTCGGCAGATGCTGAGGTGCACAGTGATAAGAGGTTGCCAATTTTCTGCAAAGTCAATCGCCTTAGACCTCTTATCTTTATGTGGCCTTCAGATTAGTTTGAGAAAAGTGCATAGAGATAATCATGAAATGGGTTTTCATGGCCAAGCAGCTGCATTCAAGTCATACATTAACAAGTGCTATGCAAAGCATTGGATACAGTGGTGTAAAGCTCGACACCATTGGACTCTAGAGCAATTGGAGACGCATTCTTTGTAGTGACGAATCATGCTTCTTCATCTGGCAATCTGATGCACGAGTCTGTGTTTGCCGGTTGACAGGAGAACTGTACTTGTCTGACGGCATTGTGGAGGGGGATTATGGTGTGGGGTTGTTTTTCAGGAGTTGGGCTTGGCCCCTTAGTTCCACTGAAAAGAACTGGCCTCTTCCCTTATCCAACATGACTATGCAACGGTGCACACAGCAAGGTCCATAAAGCCATGGATGACAGCCTTCCGGACAGCCTTCTCAGAAGAGTTGAAGAGTTGCTGGACCCATGTCATATTGAACCCTAAGAAGTAGGAATGGGATGTCACTTAAGTTCATATGCAAGTCAGGGCAGATGAGAGTACTTTTGGCAATATGTTGCAAGTTGCTTCTTGGAAACAAAGTCCCCTTTTAAAGGAAGAATAAATTCCCTTTAATAACAAGCCACCCACTCACATGTTACACCATCCATCCATCCATTTTCATCCGCTTATCCGGGGCCGGGTCGCGGGTGCAGCAGTCTTAGCAAAGAGTTCCAGACTTCCCTCTCTCTGGACACTTCCAGCTCTTCCGGTGGGACCCCAAGACGTTCCCAGGCCAGCCGAGAGACGCAGTCTCTCCAGCGAGTCCTGGGTCTTCCTCGGGGCCTCCTACCGGTGGGACATGCCCGGAACACCTCCCCAGGGAGGCGTCCAGGAGGCATCGGACCAGATGCCTGAGCCACCATAACTGGCTCCTCTCGATGTGGAGGAGCAGCAACTCTACTTCAAGCTCCTACCGGGTGACAGAGCTCCTCGCCTTATCTCTAAGGGAGCGCCCAGCCACCCTGCGGAGGAAGCTCATTTCAGCCGCTTGTATGCGTGACCTTGCCCTTTCGGTCATGACCCAAAGCTCATGACCATAGGTGAGGGTAGGAACGTAGATTGACCGGTAAATTGAGAGCTTTGCCTTTTGGCTTAGCTCCCTCTTCACAAGACCCCAAGATACTTAAACTCCTCCACTTGGGGCAGGAACTCTCCTCCAACCTGGAGAGAGCAACATGTTACACATTGGGGGAAAAAGTATTTAGTCAGCCACAAATTGTGCAAGTTCTCTCGCTTAAAATGATGAAAGATCTGTAATTTTCATCATAGGTACACTTCAACTGTGAGAGACCGAATTTGGAAACATTTTAAAAAGTTGATGCTGTACAATATTGTGCTGTACATTTTACATTACCTTTTATATTATGTCATATGCATGAACACAACTAAAGTTATCCAAAAAGAATTTTAATCTAAATTGCATCTGAGGGTCCCATAGGGTTGAGTGAATCACCATTCGCAGTTATTTAACTGCACCAAATTACATTACAAACACCACAGTACAAAATCTTAAATACTAAATGAAACTATGGTTGCACGGTATACCTGTGGAAATTTGGTTACACAGTACTGAGGCATTTAAAACAATACTGTACTGCATTTGGATGGGACCGGTACTTGCCACCGTCAGCGCCCACAATAGCGCGGCAACTTTACCGTGTGACGTCAGAGAGGACGAGGAGCAAGTAAAAGAAACCGCTATTAAGTGAGTGAACAGCGTGGATGGAACAGGTGGAAAACAGAGAGCAGAGACGTTGGGTGTGGGTGGAGCATGGAGAGGAGAATGGCTGCTATAACAGTTACCACCTTGCAACTTGTGGACAAACCAGGGGAGTGAAATATTTAATTGCAATACTTCATCTTAAAGACAAATGAGCATAAAACTATTCAGTATCAGTCTGCGTCAGTCAGGGAGCCTACCAGTGTAAACCAGTCCAGATTTCGCAAACCTCCAGCGTAACCTTTTCAACAATCAGACAGCAGCGTTATCCATGTGAGTTTGTTGATCTTTTGCACATAATCCATGGAATTTATTCAGCACAAAACGACAACGGTAGTGTCAATTCGCGAGAAAACAACAAGCACACGGGGAGGTTCTCAGAGAAATTGAACTGGATACTTGACTCCCCTATGTTTCTGGCACACACATCTGGATATATACAACATTCATTTATTCACACTGACTGTTCAAAATACTAGGCTTTTATTTTTGCACAACAATTTTAGAATTGTGTTTTAATGTGGTTGTTCCAAGATTTTAAATTAAGTCAGTAATGACCTTTTTCTAAGTTCTCTTTTTTATCTGTAAAAGTATCGGAATACATGTTGGTATTGGTACCGGAACCAAAATGAAACAAAGCAAATAAGTGAATATTCTGCTCTGTGGCATTGTCAGGTTCATGTGTGGAATACACAGGCACCAGCACAAGTGATGCAAATGTGGAGCACAGTGATTCTCAGGGGAGCAATGACACTATCAAGGTCACGCCTCAGTTTGCACATCATTTTAAACCACAGGTATTGCCTTTATGTTTATTAATTCAACAAAGAATTGTGGTGTCTGTTCAGGCAATGGGAGAATAAAATCTAACCCCCCTCCCCCTCCCTCCAGGGAGACCCAATGAAGACTTTGCCGCTTTCCAGAGGGGGCAGCGTAGAGAGTCTTCCGGCACGCACACAGTGTCCGGCAACATCTGACAGCAAAAGACTGAGTGCAGACCTTTCAGAGCTAGAGCCCAAAATCCCATTTGCACCTACAGGTATTTGCCACACATTACACAAAACAAATTTAAAACAGGAGGATTAACCTTGCATTAACTTCTTGCATCATGTAATGATTTAAATATGATATTAAATTATAATGGCTACAGAGGTTAGACATTGTTTGTTACAAATAACAGACACAGGATCTTTATTGTGTGTTCACTTTCTTCTTCAAATAATCACATCAATGTGCCTTAGAACGCTAAGAAACACCATTCAGGACCCCAAACATACTGACCCTAAAAATGTTTATTTGTTTAGTAATAGGTCCCAAAATTATTCATACCCCTTTCAAATTTTAAATTAGTTTTTTTTTTACTAAGCTTTTTTGACACAGACAATGTACAAGAGGCGTCATTGTGGGGGAAAATGTTACTCATCTTTTATTTACATTTGAACAAAAAGTGGCACGTTCAAAATTATTTATACCCTTCTCAATAATCAACAGAAAAGCCTTTATTGGCTATTACATTTCTTCTTTTTTGCATGACTCCATTGGTATTTTTATCAATTCATCTTTAGCAATGAGCTACAGCCCTTTCAGGTTGGAGGGTCTCCTTGCCATCATCTTGATCTTTAACTCCCTCCACAGGCTCTCAATTAAACTAAAGCCCCGGACTCTAGCTGGGCCCCTGCAAAACATTAATGGTTTTGGCTGCAAACTGGTTCTTTACCCCTTTTGCTGTGTGTTTTGGTTCATTGTCGGCCAGAAATGTCCCAATGATTCCCAAGGTCAGGTTTCTGTGACGCTGTTTTATTTTAAGTTTTGCTCTTTTTTCATGGTGCCGTTTACTGTGATTAGGTTCCCTGGTCCATGGCTGGAAAAAAACCTCCAAAACATTAGGTTTCCACCACCATGTTCGGCAATGGGGATGGTGTTCTTTTCCTTTTTTACACCAAATGAAGGATGCATCATTGCGGCAAATTTCAATTCAATATTTTTTTCCATCTGACCATAGAACAGAAGACCAAAAGTCAGATGAGGATTTGCAGAGGCCAGACAGGCTTTTGGGTGTCTTATCTGTAGTGGTGTCCTCTGTGCAGTGCCTTTTGGACTGACATGAGATGTTGCCACCAACATAAACCAGAATAATCAGAATGGCCCAGGTTGTTATACTTGGATTCTCTTTTTACCTCTCTCACTATCCCTCTGGCCAGTACAGGTGTCACTTTTGTCTCCTAACCCCGTCCTGAGATTTTTCAGTTGATCTTGTTTATTTTTTTAATAATACTTATCACTTTAGCCAGTTCTTCTGTTTTTTTCTCGTTGAGTTAATTAAAGCAGTTGTTACCAATGAATCAGATGCTTTACAACAGCTCTGACTATTTGGAATGGTGTAGAACCTTGAATTTTCCCATAGAATGTGACAGTTTGCAAAGGGTATGAATAATTTTGAACATGCCACATTTTTGTTCTAATGTAAATAATGATTAATGATTTTTATACAATCATGCTTCTTGTACCTCATCTTATTATCTTTTAAATGAAGCCTGTGTCATTTTCAAAGTACGTTCAGAATTTGCCTAGGGTAGGAATTATTTACTCTGTGTGTGTGACTGTAAATGGCGAAAAAAGAGTGACTTCTCTAAAAAGATAATAAGTATAATACTAAGATGATGATGATGTAAAAGAGGCATCATGTAAAAACAAGTCATTGCTCATCTTTTATTTAGGAGACCCTCCAACCTTAAAGGGTGGAGCTCATCGTTAATATGAATGGGCAAAAAATACCAGGGGAGACATGCAGAGACTGGTCAGCAATTATAGAATAGTTTTATTGCTGTAATAATTTTTCTTTATTGCCAATAAAGGCGTTTCTACTGATCACTGAGAAGTGATAAATAATGAAAATGCAACAAGATGAGTAATAATTTTTCCAGCCTTATTATATTTTTAGAGAAGTCAGTGCCATTGTCAGACAAGAAAAAGTTTTTTGTTTTTTTTTTTTTTTTTGTCAGAATTTGCCAGGGGTATAATTAATTTTGTGTGTGTGTGTGTGAAAGAGAGAAAGAGAATATTGAAATTGCAATGACATAAAACAAACACCTTGAAACAAAGAAAGAGATAGATTTCTTTTTGTGTTAGACTTAAAAAAAAGTATTTGATCAAACATTCAAAAAGGAGACACCTTCGATTTTGTATTGCTACTGAAAAATCTTTGGACTGGAGTATTAGTTCAGAAGCTTTGCAATAAGCGAACCTAACATTCATGTGGCACATGAAATCTTGAATATAACACAGTGGCTGTTGATAGTCTATACAGTTCTGCTCATTGGCAACTTAAATGCATGGGATGCATGTTACCCTTACATAATGTGCTCTGCATGTTTGTGGCCTATATATCCAGTGCAGTTGTGAGCCCCCAGCCTGTCTTGGTCTGCATGCTTGTTGTGTATGCAGTTGTATGTGTGTGTGTTTCAGCAGCAGGCCTTCAATATAAAAGAGGCCACCGTAAAACTGCATCATTTGGCACCATTCTGGATGTCCCCAAGATCGTCGTCACAGGTATCATTGGACCACAGGATTTTCCTGGTGACTAGGGGAACCTGGATTGTCTCAGTCCATAGTTTGCTGTGCTGTGAAATAGCTATTTATTCTTTGTATGTAACTCCACATTATACTGCTCACACAAGCCAAGTAATACTAGCTGAGCAGGACATGGAGTAACACACATCTAAGTTGTTGTTTGGCGTTTCTGATTTTTACAATCTAGATTTTAAGTCTCTCCTTTTTTGGACAGTTGCATATTTTTTGTCCTGAAGTATTTTTTTCTGGTTCATATAGTTACAGACTACAGTATGCACATTTTTTGAATTTTAAGAATAGAAATGGAAATGTATTGCATACAGTGGGTCAAACTATAAAACTATTTAGTTAGCCACGAATTGTGCAAGTTCTCCCACTTAAAAAGTTGAGACCTGTAATTTTCATCATAGGTATACCTCAATTATGAGAGACATGAGAAAAAAATCCAGAAAATCACATTGTCTCAATTATAAAGAATTTATTTGCAAGTTATGGTGGAAAATAAGTATTGGGTCACAAGCAAGATTTCTGGCTCTCACAGATCTGTCACTTCTTCATTAGGAGACTCTACTGTCCTCTAATCGTTACCTGTATTAATGGCACCTGTTTGAACTTGTCAGTATAAAAGACACCCGTGCACAACCTTAAACAGTCACACTCCAAACTCCACAATGGCCAGGACAAAGGAGCTCTCGAAGGACACAAATTTGAAATGTATGCATAAACACATGCACAATTAGCTAAATGCGTTAAAACACACTTCATGTCATTCATGAACAGCAATCTTTTTTAGTGTGCAGAAGTTTTCACTAGAGGTTCAATTATTTCTTTACAGTTCACGGGCCTTATGTACAAATGGTACTTAGGCAGGAAAACCTGGCGTAAGCAAAAATCTACACTTACGTTCAGATGTATCAAAAACTATGAGAAATAGAAATGTGCGTAGAGCTATGGTAGCTCCCTGGCTGGTGTAGGTAGTTTTCTACAGCTATTGGTTCATTGGCGACACTAAGAGGTGAAACTACAAACTAGAAATCTGTTAATCATGTGAAAACAATTTATTAGTGTTTGCAAGTAGATGAGAGAATATAAAAACATGCGCAAAACAGTGAAACCCTTTTATTTACAACATTTATACTATATACTAACAACAGCTCCAGACAAGTTGGAGGATCTGTTAGAAGTGTCTGTTTTCGGAGCACAACATGACAAGAAGCTTCGCAGTCAGCTGCAGACCGGTCGTGGATCCTGAGCCGAGCCGAGCCGAGCTATGCTAGCTGTGTGGGACGCAATCAATCAATGGTTGATCACAGCAACATTAAAGCGCAGTTTTTATGTGCATGCCAGTTTACCTGATGTGATCTGATCCATCGACTGGACACATTGCTATAAAAGCACCATCACAGGATGAAGTGACACAGTGTCAAAGGAATTATTATTTCATATTTCTGCTACTGTGCAGAACCTGCAGCATTGACACATGCACACACGAGCCCATTCAGTATACTGTGCAGACGCAGACTGCATTTAAATAAATTAACATATTTATATGGAGGCATGTCACAGGAGGAGTTTGCTACTCAGTCGTTTGCGCTTGGCATCTACAAAGGAAATATGCGTAGATTCGTACTTAGTAGAGGTTGATAAATTTCCACTTGCGCAATTTTCTGGAAATTAACTTATGCCTGATAGTAGGTAATCGAAGTAAGTCTTTGAGCATGAGGCCCAAGTTGAGCTGCACTGTACTCTTCTACTATTAGACCAAAGAAAGAGACACTCCAATTTAAGCAAGAATTGAAGAAGTGCCTGCTTTAAGGACCAGGGATGGTAATGTTGTGCTTAGTGATCTCAGGTGGAGTGCAAAAAGTTTTTCAGAATAGGTCATGATCCTTATGGTTTTTTTTTTTAATAAACTAAACTTGAACCTGGCAAATTAGTATTGTCTATTTTTATAACGTTACTGTGTTGAAGCAGAGATTGTGAGGTATGAAAAATATGTAACTGTCCAGGAATTGCGCTCTCCTTATTGTTTAAATTTATGCTTTCTTATGGTATATCACTATCATATGCAAAATCCAGAAACAAATAAATTTTCCTTCAAAGATGATACAGACTTTTCATCAGATGAGGTCACGGTGAAAAGGGCTTTTTAACTTGTGTGTTTTGGATCACTCGCTCAGATTTTTCTGCAGTTGATTGCTATTGGCAGAAGGGCATCAGTTCAGTACTGGTTTGCACTGAGCATTGCTAAACTGTCATGAAAGTGAAACTGTCATACACTGTGGATGCAGCCTCAGTTGAGCTTGCGGCTTGCTCTGTAGTGAGATTTATTTGAGCATTGTGAATAGGGCTGCAACTAACAATTATTTTGATAATCGATTAATCTGATTTAAAAATGTATATATTGTTAATATATATATTGTAATGTATGTATTGTTCATTCATATATATATATATATATATATATATATATATATATATATGAATGAATGAACAAAGCAAGCATGGAGTTTTGTTCCAATGTGAAGATCTGCAGCAGGTCCAGTCAACCTGGGCTCCTCTGGCTCTAAGGCAACAGTGACAACTAAAAGCCATGTTATCATATTTTAATGCTGCTGTTACATATAATGTCTGCATCGTTTAAGTTGCACTATTCTATGGTTGCGCTATTCATCACTATGTAGCGAACAGGATGATATGCAGCCAGCTGAGGCTTGATTAAGTAACAAAGTAACTTATAACACAGTGTCACTTAATGAAGAGTCTTCATGTGATGATAAAACAGCGTTTGTTACCACTGCTACATCCGGGACACCAGTGTTTCTTTCTAATGTTCTCCTGTGTCGCTGTAGTGTTTACAAACCGCAAGCTGAACTTTGTATGACTTGCAGGTTAACATTGTTTTCGTTTAAAATTCAGTGCTTATATGAAGAAGTTGCAGTGGCGCTGTGCTGTATAATGAGCAGCCCGACTAATCATTTATCGATAAATTTCTGTCATCAATATTAATGATTTGTTGTTGCAGCCCTAATTGTGAGTTACATGTGTAAAGGTCACTGTTCAAATTCCAGCCAAACCACAGCATATGGGTCAGAATCTACTAAACAATAGAATATGTTCATCAATGGCCAATAAAAATTCTCTATATTTTTTTTTTTATCTGTCTATTTTTTTCCCAGCCACATGTGAGCCACAAAGACGTCGTTCTGTGCAGGACCTTCCAGGCATTGGCACAGAGCCCAGCCATGTAAGCTTTCATTTTGTTATAGAAAAAAGTCTGAGGGTCTGTTTAACACTAGCTACATTGCTATTGAGAAAGGAAGCCTATGTTTGTTCATTTTTGGAATCTTTTTGCAGGTTATACATATTTTTTTTATAGTGACAACAGAGCGCAAGGAATAACTACAATGGCACTTAAATTCTACTACAACTATAACCTTTTTTGTGCTTTTAAGGACAAATTGGTAGAAAGTGAGTGTCTAGTAGATTTATTACAGTGTATAACAAGCCAAATGTGTGTACCATTTTAAATGTCATTTTGTAGGGGAGCAGAAATAGTAGCCGTTCTTCCAGTCCTAGCGTGAGAATCATGCCTCCTGATAAGGCGAGCAGCAGAGGTTACTTCTCCCCGGATGACACAGGTAAAGTACAGATAAAGCAGCTCAGATTTGCTGTGTGAGTCACGGCAATGTCTATATGGTTAAAAGATTTGTTCCTATTGGCAACTACACTGATTTGTGAATTACCTGCAACAGCGTAATGAGTTGCTCCCTTGTTAAGTCTGATGCAGTGTTGTATTTACCCGCCAGATGGAGCAGAGATTGTTTGTGCCTTGGAACATGATTGAAGTAAAATAAAAGACAGGTTTTATTTGTCACATTCAGTCATTGAAGGTCAGGGCTGGGCAAACGTTTTTGTGGGCCACAATGGGTTTTAACATTTGATAGAGGGGTTGTATCAGGAAACACTAAACATTAAAGGAAAACGTCACAGATTTTCAATGGGGGTTGACCAAAATGCCCTTGGGTAATATTTAAGAATGAAGGGACACTTAGGTTGCTCCATAATTTCATTGCAGAGAAGTTATCATGTATTCCTCGTAAGACGCCTAAGCAGATGGTTTGACGTGGGCACAAAAACTTCAACTAGCGCTACCTGTTTTTCACTGTACCTGCCCCAGTAATGATCAGGCTGAGAGGGGGGCGGAGCCAGCCTGCTGGGACGCAACAGGTCGCCATTGTTTTTCCTCGCATACGCTTACAGCACTAGTATTCAATGGTCAGAGGTCCAGCTGTAGATTATTTAGGAAACAGCAAGTTCTTCAGCACAGTCTGATATTCGTGGTTAGTTGTATGAGCCAGAGTACAGCGCTGACGAGTTACGCCGTTTGGAGGACGGCGAGGCTGCCCATAAGGCATCCGCAGCAGAGAGCCCAGAGCACGGGCACAGCCACAGCCTGGATGCGTCTCTGCGCTGCAGGACAGACCAGAAAAAAACAGCCGGGACAGAATGGTGGAATGAGCACTAAGTAATATATTCAACTGTTTATTGTTTTAGCTTATTGCTGTAAAGTTTGAGTACAGTTATTAGCTGCTGCTTGTGTTTTGGACCAGGATCAGGAGTAGCGCTATCTAGTACGTGCTGAAGTATTCGCTGTCTCCTAAATAATAAACAGCTGGACCTCCAGCCTTTAAATATAAGTGCTGTACGGTTATTCAAGGAAAACAATGACGTACAGAGCAGTTTCACTCCAGCAGGGTGTCTCCATACCCTTATCAGCCCAACCGTTGCAGGGGCAGGTACAAAGAACCAGAAAAGCTTTATTGCCAGGTCTTGTAGAGGGCACGTTACAGAACGACGAATTTGACTTGGTGTTGGCAGGTGTTGCATCTCTGCAGCATAAAAAAGTACAAACAGTACAACATACAACATGATGTAGCGGATTCAATTTATTAATAGTTTGATATTAATGCAGAAACATTAATATACCTCGAAGTTGGGGCACCAGGTTTGTTTTAAAGCTGAAACCACGCTTGTATCAATCTAGTCAACGCCAGATATCAATTCAATGAGTTACCACTCATGAACACCAATAACCACTTTCTTGTGATAAAACCAAATCAGTCTGTTATGCCATGAATTCTTGTCGCGGTTCAGTGACCTCTGCTTAAATCTGAAGAGCAATGCACACAAAACCAGATTCCTTTTAACGTTTTATTAATCTAACACTACTGGATATATGAATAACATAATATGGAAATACTCAAATAAACAGAATAGAAAATGAGAGAACGGTCAGAATGAGATGATCAACAGTGAATGAATCAATGAGTGAAAACCCAAAGAATGGTCAAGACCTGAGTGTGTGATGGCTTTGATCAAGCGAAAAGAGTATTTGTCTCTAACTAGTTCGAATCTAAGGATAACTCATGAATTTGGGATGTTCAATTTTAGCGCTTTGAGAAACACCAGAATTCTCAGAGGATTAGAGATGTTCGTCTTGCCTTAGTTTGGAGCTGTCGGCTGCTGTGCAGCGTCTCCTGTTATCGGTTGGTTGAGCAGGCGTGCCCTCTCTGGTCCAGGTGCCACGGCCTCTGGGCCAGGAATCGTCGCCCGCGATTGATAAGGACGGCTCGGGTTCAGCAAAGTAACAGTCAGCCAGGCTGGACTGTCCAAGGTGTTTCAAAGCGTCAGCGCTACTTAAACCAGCCCAAGAAAAGGAAACGGGCTGGAATCTAATTTAATTAGTTCGATCAAAAATAGCGAGTCAATTAAGGACTGGTTGTGATAGTTTCAGTTTCGCGGAGTTTCTTGATGACTTTCTAACGTTACAAAAATCGTTGTTCGTTCGTGTTTCTAAGTTTAACTTAGGTTTACAAAATTTAAGAACAAAGGAAAATTAAAGAAAGTAATGCGACGCAAAAAAAGAAAAAGTGAAAGAAGTTTGAAGATAGAGGGAAGTCCGTTTTGCCTTGGGTGTCACTGGTTTAAATACCTCTGGGGAAGTGGTCACTGCAGGGCGGAGAAATGACTTCAACCAGTGGTGAAGAGTTCCGCCTCTTCAGATCAGGAATCAAACTATTTGATTTGGATTGGGATAACTAAGCTTTCCTCTTTTCATCAAGCTCAAAGTTCCATCACACCATAACACAATAAACATGTAATGATCACTTTGACACTCAAATGAGCAGAGAAGTCAGAATGGTTAACCAGCAACATTAAATGCATAGAATCTTAAGGTCTTATATGTGGTCCCTTACAATGCTGTAACAAATTAAATGTTATTCATGATGCCTGGTCTTGTCTTATGCAACACCCAGTAAACACTAAAACATACACGAATAATAAATGCAAGTAAAATCAAATTATAAATGACCTAATCTGGACATTACTAATTAAACAATTGTAACACTTAAAAATGTGATACAATAATGAGGATACCGAATTGTAGCTGGTGGAAATAGTCCATGTGTATGTTGCACAGATTAAAAGAAGTAAAGAAGATGAGTCTCTCTATTTCAACTTTGTGCCTACACACAAAGGAAAGCATGGTGATGAGTTGAAGTCCCTTTGTAACTTTAGGAATTTCCTGGCAAATCTGTAGATCAGGCATTGAACATCACACAGAAACCAATCTAATACCAAATGAAAACATTTTGTCCACAGAATACAATGGCATCATTTTTATGGAGGTTGAAAGCTCTGGTGCGTCTGAACCAGAACTTGGGTCCAAATGAAGTCTCTCATTCTCTTTGATGAGCACATTCCACATTTTATGGCTGGTGGTCCCAGTTCTGGGAGAGACAGCTTCTTGGTGATAAATGTGACAGCCTCTCCTTTTGGCATGATAAGCAGAGGTAGAATCCTGAGGGATTTACAGGTAGATCAACAAAGTGGACTCATGGTTCTTTGATATGGACATTTGAGATGTTGGCGTCAATTGGTGCCTGTGGTGATAGAAGCCAGTCTCCTGTTGTGGAGAAAGGTTCAGGGTCCCTTATCTCCGGGGACTAAAAAGGACGTAGGGGCTCTTCAAAGGAGGGAGTTAAGTTCACATGTACAGTGGCAGCGGTTCAAAGTGACTAGGATTTTTACTGCAGTACCGACGCGTCGCCACGGTGCAGTGAGTGCGTCGCTGACTAAAGATTTTTAATCCTGCAGCCGGCTGAAAAAAATCAGGACGCTAGTCTCGTTTTAACCACCAGGTGGCGCCGCGTTGATTAGAAGCCTCCAAAGCACTACAGCGTAACTGAGGCCCGACTGTTCATTTCTACCTGTAACACACACATATTACACCAGACCTATTTTACTATTAAGTTTTTACTATTAATTATCTGTTGTGTGCTCAAACATGGGGAGTGTGAAGGGCAACAACTTGTTGATGGCTTAGTTATTTTCTGTTCACTGTGAAGTTATAATTGTTCTGTGTGGTTTAAAACAGGCAGCGCCACAGCAGCAACACATTCTTGTTTTCATTCTCCTCAGCTTTTTCGTGTCTTTAAATAGAAGGCGTCTCTTAAAAATATGTACACACTCACCGCTCTAACATCTGATACAACATATTGACTTCACATAATTCCATGATTATGCGTCGCGGTTTAATTAATATAATTTAAATGTGCATGGCCAAGTAAAGACGTAGAGCACAGTCCATCTGCGACTACAGCCGCTTATTTAGGTTTTAAACTTCCACGACTTGTTAATGAATGTTTTCCAATAGTCGTAGATTTTACGTAAATAACCGTAATAATCATAGGAATTTGTTTTACAGCAGTTGTCGATCGTAATTTTGACAGGACGCCAGAAATCAGCAGATCTACAGCGACGCATTACAGCAACATGTTTGTTCCTACGCGTTTACTGTGTCTGCAGAACTGCAGTTTGACTTGTTTTGACTGTGCGTGTCATTGTAACTGAGTGGCTGAGAGCACTTATTCGACCAGTGTACGTTTCAACATTTTCATTTCCCATCCATCCATCCAGCCACTTTCACCGCCGTTTTCGTTTCTCTTCCGATGAGCGGCAAACGGATTTTAATCAAACCACCGCCTTACAAACCAATAAAACAGGCAAAAATATTTGTTTTTTACAAAAAGACACGGAATTGGAGGTAATATGTTTTTATTGTTTAGAGACAAACCGAAAACACAAAAAGTCATTCTCTCGTTACCTCTGCTTATAATTTGGCAGAGACGTCAAACTCTTACACAAACACGTGACGTGTTTCGGAGTCATGTGTCCAGACAGAGAGTGACCAATACACAAATGTATGGATGTGCAAATGGAGGCTACGAGAGAAACAGGGAGTGGGGCACTAGATGTAGCGAGAATTTGTTTTGACTGTGCGTGCCATTGTAACTGAATGAGTGGCTGATGTGACTTATTCGGCCCGTGTATGTTTCAAAACTTTGATTTCCCATCCGTCTATCTATCCTGAATAAAAGCAATATTACATTACACATATTACATTACAAACCGATAAACCGAACAAAAATATTTTTTAACAAAAACACACGGACTTGAATTTAAAGCTGTTTTTTCGTTTAGAGAAAAATGAAAAACAAAAAACCTCTGCTTTTAATTTTTAATCGAAGCTCATCCGTGGATGGGTCGCGGGGCAGCAGTCGTAGCAGAGAGCTCCAGACTGCCGCTCGAATGAAACACGAGATCCAATGATATGTGATGTGTTTCTCCCTAAGATGACTTGAATCTGAGTTCGACCAAGCTTTTTTTTGTCTCATGTTTGCTCAGAGGCGCAAAGGCAAACTTCTCATCCCTCCCCCGTAGAGGCGCATAGACATGTTAATGTGTTGCTACTACTCGATCAGCAGGTGAGAAATACCTCAGCTTCAGGACAAAGCTCCGTAGGAGACTGGGCAGCATCGGGCGACGTGATCAGCTGCAGGTCTAAGACTCATTAATGCAGCAAGTAGTTTGTTCTACATACGTTTACTCTGCAAAAATAAACGTATGTATTTATCGTAGCTTTCTGATCTAAGTTGTTTGTAGCACTTCGACATTCGTTTAAAATATGCAGTGCATTTTAAAATGAATACTATTATTATTATTTATTACCTTTATTGTAAACACAGTATTAATTGCACAATTTGGACTGGCGAAGATTTGCGCTTCTTTCATAATAATCATGGATAATCAAGGAAGAAACTGCAGTTCATAGATGTTATTCAGGGACGGTTTGATAAAGATTCAGTGTGGTTTTCAACTGAACTGTCAGCCAAGGTACGTGCATTATCAAATGAATGCGCCTGTCAGCGGGAAAGACATCAACTCTATTCTGTCGCTCTTCAGTCGCTGCTGCCGTCTCCTCCCCAGTTCACACACCTTAACACTAGGACTACTGCGTTTTCTAAATATACCAGTTCCTACTACAAGGTGATCATACGAATTTAACCAGCTGTTTATTTCGTTATTACTCCGTTCACCTGTACCACATAAAGTCATTGCAGAGCTACAGCCATGTTCCTACGAAGTTAACCAGCTGTTTATTTCGTTATTCCCTCTTTCATGTCCGTCTGGTGAATGAAAGTGGGCGGGGCCACCCACGTCCCAGAGCAAGGACACTGGGGGAAGGGGAAACACGCATCAACACGCAGGACAAAGATCTGCGTTTCTCTGCTGCTACAGCCTCGGCTGCGTTGGGTTGTTAGTCTCCCTTTCACCTGTACCACATGAAATGTGTTCCTACAAAGTTGATCAGCTGCTTTCAGAATCGCCTTTTCCCCTGATTTGAACAGGAAAAACATTATTTTTGCACTGTAACGACACCAAAAATTAGAAAAAAACGACACCCATCTAGTTTTAACAAATGTGCAATAATAATTATAATCAGAAAACGCTTGAAAGCGTTTCCATTTTATATTCCGTTTATTTCGTTATTACTCCTTTCACCTGTACCACATAAAGTCATTGCAGAGCTACAGCCGTGTTCCTACGAAGTTAACCAGCTGTTTATTTCGTTATTTCCTCTTTCATGTCCGTCTGGTAAATGAAAGTGGGCGTGGCCATCCACGTCCCAGAGCAGAGACACTGGGGGATGGGGAAACACGCATCAACACGCAGGACAAAGATCTGCGTTTCTCTGCTGCTACACCCTCGGCTGCGTTGGGTTGTTAGTCTCCCTTTCACCTGTACCATATGAAATGTGTTCCTACGAAGTTGATCAGCCGCTTTCAGAATCAGAATCGTTTTTATTCCCCAGGTTTGAACAGGGCAAACATTTTTATTTACAAAAAAAAATTAAAACGTTCACATGTGATTTGTAAATGCTGCACTGAGCTCTTTTGTTTTGACGAGTTCTGTGTCTACATGGAAGCGGGCAGAACTAAATCCGAACCAATAAATACATTTCCAGATTGACCGGTGATGCCGCACTGGTTGCTCTCAGTCACAGCAGCTGTTTGAAGCAGGGAAAAGCGAGTTAGCTGTCCTTGTCGATGCCTTGACAATGTTTTATCATCGGTTAGATCTCTGAGCCCTGACTTTTATGTCTTCTTTGGATTTAAAAACAAATGTTGAATGTTCTCAAATAATATAATATTGCCGCCCTCCGCGGCTCCCAGTGTTTGTTTTTTTCATTGAAAACGTGGGTGTTACCGGTGGCAGACCTCTGGTCTAGATCATCCTTATTCACTTTTTTAAATTGTAGTAGTGTAACCTTAGTTAGTATTCCTTTTTATTTTTTTTATTTTATGTTTGGGAAACGTGACATTTCAGCTACTGTGATTTTATTTGTCATCAACATTAGTTCCCACCTGTCCTTGTTGACGGGGGACAGGAAAATGTGACGCGCGTTGGGTAAGAGCGGCGTAAAGAAAAAAGTGCACATGTGCCGTACTGTCTTGCCGTGTGGTGCATTAAAGAAGCATACCACGTAAAGAAAATTGTAGTCCGTACCAACAGCGAGAAATCAGGATTACAGTATCTTGTCTGCCACAAATCGAGCGCTGCACGCGGGAGGGCGCACCGTTCAGCTTCTTATTTTCGGTTTTAAACTGCCATAATTTGCCATAATTTACTTATGTTCATAACTTCATACTATAACGCGACCAGCGGTTCATGGTCTTGGCGATCCATGCACTAAGTAATACAACGGTGTCATCTCGGGATCACATGATGATGATGAGACGCTGTTTTTCCAATAATTAAAATTAAAAAAACTGCTTCCACTCAGACTCGAACCCCGGACAAAAAATCTTATGCCATGCAAGTTAACCACTAGGCAATCCAAGACCTACTCATTGGTTACTCTACAAGACTCTCTACAAGAGGTTATATGACGTAAGCAACTACGATGTTTTAGGACCAAAAGTGGGAGTCAATCGCCACCTACAGGCCAGAAGGACGTAACACACTCTTCCTGCAGTACAAACCGGGCACTGACGCAGCAGATTTGGAACCCAAACACGGTGGGGGTAGACACTTTTACCCGCTGCCTCTGTAGGTCAGGTTACCTCAGTCCAGACATGGATTGCTACACAGCGCTCGCTGGGCAGCACGCACATCGCTCTGTGGTGGGATGTAAACCCCAACGAGGAACAATGCGGACAACTCACAGGGGGAGTACAACGGCTTGCTGTTGATGGTGAAGTTCTTTGGGTCTGGGGAACAAACACACTTTCGGGACATCGCTGCGCAAGCCACTGTTGATGTAGAAACATATTCCACCTCCTTTCGTTTTCCCAAAAAGCTCTGCGCGTCTGTCCACTCTGTGCAGTTGGAATCCCAGAGCCTCCAGAACTGTGGCTGGAGAAAACATTAAAACATAAAACAAGACAAAGTAGAGTGCACCAAAACACAGAGGAAGCTGTCCGTGGCGCCGTCTTGGATAAGATACAAAGGAAACCAGGAAGAGGAGCTTGGTAGCTAAAATATCTGCCTCCCATTATTTACATTTTACATTTAAAGACTCTAGGAACCACAAGTAGCCCAGCGCTCTGAAAACAAAGTGTTCTGCTGGGGGCATAAGGAACTATGAGGTCTTTAAGATGAGAAATAGCCTCATCATTAAGTGTAAAAGAGACATCCTGGTCAAAAATGACAACAATGTTCCTCACAGTAGAATCTGAAGCCAATGTTATTGCCATCCAGGGTGGCTATCTAGCTTAAAAGTATGTGTCTGTGGCTGCCCAGCGATAAGTATTTCGGTTTATCTGGATTTAGATCAAGGAAGTTTTGGGACATTCAGGATGACTTTTGAACAACTTTGAATTTTGACTAGTTGATCTGTTTCCATTGGTTCCAAAGACATATATAGCTGAGTTTCAGCTGCATAACAATGACAATTTATAGAATGCTTCGTAATAATCTCACCTAGAGGAGACATATATGGACTGAACAGTATTGGGCCAAGCACAGAACCTGTGGTACGCCAAAGATAATCCTTGTGCATATGGAGGATTTGTCGTTAACATGAACAAACTGGAATCTGTTCAACAAATAGAATTTAAACCATCCCAGTGCTGGTCCTTTTAATTCTGATGCTATGTTCTAATTTCTGTGATTGAATGTTGGGACTATAGTTGGCTAGTTCTCCAGGGTCCAAAGTAGTAATTTTTTCAATAAAGGTTTGACCACAGCCAGCTTAAAAGCCTGTGATACATGGCCTATATGTAAAGATTGGTTGATTTGATTTAATATGGATGAGCTGATTAAAGTTAGAATTTATTTGAGTAATCTGGTTGGGATTGGATCTAAAAGACAAGTGGACGACTTGGAAGAGTTGATTATTGAAGTTAACGCCATATGAGTTATGGGGAAAAAGCTCTCCAAGAAGACTTGGTAAATTTATTAAATTTGTTGGATCTAGACAGTGATTTCTGTCATTTGGAGGAAGTCGCTGATGAATGTCTTCTCTAATAGTGATCATTTTATTAGTAAAGTAGTTCAGTTGTTGCTGCTGAGATTTAAGAAGATAGTAGGCTCAAGAAACCTGGCGTTGTTTTTGTTTTCTTCAAGGAGGAATAATGTGTTTTTCTAGCAGCACAAAGGGCTTTTTATGTATTATTAAACTGCAGTTTACATTTATTTTGTTAGAATGCCACTACCTTTCTATTTTTGGGTCCTGTGCTTTAGGCTGTGGATCTCTGAGTTATACCATTGAGCTAACCTCTGATTCACTGCCTTCTTCGGAGGAGCCACTGTGTCTAACATTGTACGTAGAGAAGCTGCAGCATCATCTACAAGACAGTCATCCTGTTCATAAGGATTACGGTGACTGTTCTCCTCTGTGTATCTACAAGACAATGAGGCAAAAGATGATGGAATCATCTGCTTGAATCTGGCAACAGCGTTGTCAGATAAACATCTGCTATATATTCCTTTGCAGCTGCTGCAAGGTCAATTATGGTAAATTCAAAAGTTAATAAGAAATGGTCAGATAACACAGGGTTTTGAGGATGAATTATTAAATCATCAATCTCATAGGTACCATATGTCAGGACAAGTTTGAGGGTATGGTTTAAACGATGAGTGGGTTCATTTACCTGCTGAGTAAAACCAAGTAATTAATAGTGTCTATTAATAAGTTAAAAGCAGTGCTGAGACAGTTACTGTCAACATCTACATTATCTAGAAGTCTCCCACCTCAATGACTTTATCTGTACTAAGAACTAATTCAGATTCAGAATTCAAGAACTCTGAATATGGAGCAGGAGGACGATAAACAATACAAAACACATTGAGCCTTTTCTCAGACAGACTCTAAAACTCAAAAGTCAGAGTGAGGCTCTCAAATGATTTATAACAATGTTTAGGTTTAGGAGTACTTAATAAATTTATAAATTGCTGCTACTCCCACACCTCGACCTGTATTTCTAAGAACATGATAGTTGATGTGACTCATTAGAGTCGTCACATTTAAACTAACATATTCATCCTCCTGCAGCCAGGTTTCAGTGAGACAGAACATATCTATGTGATGGTCACGTATCAATTCATTTAATAACAAGTATTCAGATGAGAGAAATCTGATATTTAATAAACCACACTTTATTAACTTACTATTACTTTGTTCTGTACAAAGCCCAGGTTTTTCCCAAAAACTGCTCCAATTAGCCACAAAGCCCACATCGTTTGCAGGGCACCACCTAGACAACCAGCGGTGCAGCATTGACAGCCCGTTATATGTCATTGCTGATCACATTAGGGAGGGGTCCAGAGAAAACTACGGAGTCTGACATTGTTTTGGCAGAGGAACACACCGACTCAATGTTAGTTTTAGTGACTTCCGATTGGTGTAATCGGGCGTCATGGATATTACACATTATTCTAATGTGTCAGATTTCTGACACATTTTCTTCTAAATGAGGACAGTGTGGAGACAGTCTTTGTCTTTTTCTGTCTTTCTACAGTCTACCTTCTGTACTTCATACTGTATCTCTATGTTACATACTGAGACCAACCTTCTGGTTGTTTTCTGGAATTGCATAAGTGGTGCTAAAAATGTGTGTGGCCACATTTGGATGTTGCCCTTGTCACAGCTGAAAATAGGCTACTGTCAACTGAAAATGCATTTTTTTTCAGGACACACAAGGCACCACCGTTTCTGTGATACAAACAGTCCTTGCTCTTTTTTTTTCAGACACCAATGATTTGGACAACTCCATTCCCATGGCTTATCTTACCTTGGATCACCAGCTACAGGTAACAATATCCAGTCAGTCCACAGGAAACTGTACATATGTACTGTACACATTTGCTTTTGAAACTGTAAATGTATTTTCCATTAAAAATACATTTAGCATTTTACTTTAATATATGAATTACTGCATTGAAGACAATTAACAATATCTATATTTAATTGCAGCCTCTTGCTCCTTGTCCCAACTCTAAAGAGTCCATGGCTGTCTTTGAACAGCACTGCAAGATGGCCCAAGAATATCTCAAAGTGCAAACGGAGATTGCCCTGCTTAACCAGAGAAAGTAAGACTAGTAGGAATCATGCGCTTCAGTCTGTTCACCTTTCACTTATTTCAAAGTCACTACTGACCTTTTTTTTGCTATTTTAATCAGTTCATGTCACATGTACAATTACAAGATTTTATTCCAGTATACTAGTAGATTATAGTTCAGACTATATTGCAGTGCTACCTCTAACTAACTATACGTTATTAATACTACATATCCGCAACACTAATCTGTAATTGTTTTAGATTCCTGTTATACTTGTTTCGTTTTGTATATAGCATCAGGCATTTCTATTTCCATTTTATTCATATCAGTATTTTTATGCATGATTGGCCTATTTTCATTACATTTTTACTTTTTAAAAAATATATAAACATTATGTTGGGGATATGTGAGGATCAAAAATTATAATTATAACTCTAGTGGTGATACCAGTTATGTTTATAATTTAGATTTACAATTTTTGCTTATTATCTTAAATACTTTAAACTATATGACCAATTTCTATAGTTTTGTAAGTGAGGTGCCAGGTGCCACACGGTTTGGAAGCAGCTGCTGGCTTGTTTGGTCGAGCCTATTGAAGTGTAAGTTCAAGTTGTTGACCCAGCTCATGTCCCCCTTAGCCTGAGTGTGGTGTTTTGAAGCCAGAGAAGGTTTTCAGGATTCTACACATCTCACTGTTTAAATGCGCAATATAATTGTGGACCATTTACCATTTGTGTGTTAATAGAGCTGGCTGATCTATTGTAGGTGAGGAGTACAGTTGGAGATTGCCTCATCTCACAAAACAGTATAAATTAAAAAAAATACACAATTTAGTAGTTAGTCATTTATTTGTATTTATACTAGAGCAGTATATCTCTGTTCTGAGATCTGGATTCTGCAGCAGCAAGAAAAACCCACAGTAGAGAGTAGTCATAGAAATAACCTAAAACTGACAATAGTAATAAATAAAAAATATCGGAAAATTAAGCAATGTCCATTTTTAATGGATAGATATAGAGAGACAGAGCATAAAGACAGTAGTTATTATTTATTTCTATTATTATTTATTATTTGCATATTTTTATGTAAATCACACAGTCCTGAGTCCTGACTTTCATTTCAGTGACCTTCCTATGAACTATTTACTGGTAGAGCCATGGAATGACTTGCCAAGTTTTCCACACCTGCATCATTTTTGTGTGTTACAAACCAGGAACAACCCGATGTAGGATTCTGCTGTCATCCCAGCTGGAAATACTCTGCCTCCTAAGACACAGAGCATTGTGTATTAACTTTTCTTTTCTCAGAGAACTCATTGGCTAACTATAAGAATAGACAGTCATGCAATAAGTGGAATAAAATGTTTAAAATAACTGAAAACAATGATCCTTTTCCACCTTCATTTCCTGTTTCTGTAGGAAGGAGCTCATTGCTGAACTGGACCAAGATGAGAAGGACCAGCAGAACACATCCCGTCTGGTTCAGGAGCACAAAAAGCTACTGGAGGAGAACAAAAGTCTGTCCACATACTACCAGAAATGCAAGAAACAACTGGAGCTGATTCGGGTTCAGCAACAAAAGAGACCGGGCACGTCATGATAAAGCAAAGACATATGAACTGCTACGATCCTCCTCCTATTTATGCACTATAACACTACAAACTGTCACACTCCAACACACACACACATATACACAGTTTGTTTCAAGTCTAGCTTTGTGAAGAGACCTGCAGTCTACTGTGTCCTGCATGATAACCCGTTTAGACCCTATTTTTCTGCCCACAGGAAGATGCATTCTGTACATAAATTGCACATCGTGTTTTGTGACGGCAGACCAAACTGCACCTTTACTATCTACAGCTTTCTCAACCGACTCTTTGCTGCTGTGCTTCTGGGTAGACTTTTCTTCAGCAGCTGTGTTCATGGTGTGTGAACAGTCTGGCAGGCCAGTGAGTATGGGTTGGGTGTTTGTGTGTGTTTGCTCTCAGGTCCTCTGGTCAGTGTGTGTCCACTCTGCTACAGCTGGCAGCACCACACTATCCTCCAGAATGTGAAGGTAGGCTTTTAGCAAAAAGCTTTAATCATATGCAGACATTTAAGAGAAACTGTATTGTATTACATGTGACTGTATTACAATGCATATATGGAGTCCCTGTTATGCAAAAAATTGTACTTCTATCATTGTGAAGACACTCAATCATAGTACATTCCCTGTCCTCTTAGAGTAACATTAAAGGCTAATTGCAGTTGTGACCTGCAGAGCAAGTCTTAAACCTCATAAATCCCTTTGAAGGTACATCAGAAAGTGAAACCTGGTTAAATTGTCATCAATCAAACTGTTCCTCAGAAAAATTGGCATGAATAAGCTCATAACTTAAATCTAACCTGTCCCTTTGCACAGGCATGAATCCTTTAGTAGCTCACCATACAAATACCTGTATTTTTCATTGAAGTGATTTGTTCAGTTCACAGATGAATGTGCTGTATCAAAATTTACAGTACAATGATGTGATTCTCTGGCTCTCAAATAGACTCCACCAAGAGCTATTGGTCCACATTTTATTTGACTTCAGGATCGTTTTGTGTGTAAATGTTTTTGTGATAGCTCTTATGTCATTTTTTAGTTGTTGTTTTGTTATCTGGTCTGGCTATGCCCTTATGGACAAAACAGAACAGATATCTCTCCATGCAATATCTAGTTTGTTTTTAGTTCACATGTTGCCTTAGGAGTTGCCCTAATTAAAAAAGTGCTTGTTTAATGTTACATTTTTGGGGTAAAATCAGAAAAAAAAAGATATTTTTATCTTTTTTTAATACATATTCAAATAAGCATTCAATCTGAAATCACTTTGTGTTGTAAAGATTTAATTTCTCATTTAAGTAATTATGTTTTTAAAAAACTGTATGGTAAAAACGTTAGTTGGATTTACTATACACTTGCTGTTTCTCCAAATGTTTTGGAAATTGGCTGTATGACAGTGAACAATGAGCTATTAAATCAAATGAATTTGTGACAGGCTTGAGGTTTTATGTTTGAATGTTTGTTGTACAAAGTTTTTAAAAATGTATTTCTATAATATCTATGTGACTTGTTGAACAGACACACATTTTCATCCTTTTATTTTTATGAGAGCTTATAAAATTAAAATAAAGCTTTTTCCCCTTTTTGTGCATTTAATGCATTAGAGTATTACAAATATACAGATGGATTACAGGTATACAATGGCAAATATAAGCACTTTCTGATCATTATATTTAAAATCTATGTATGACACCAGTATGATGGTGTCAAAACACCGAAAACTGTGTCAAGTTGACTAAATTTGATTGATTAAATCAATCAATTAATCAGTAATGGCCTGGTAAAATAGAAGGTAGAGCATTGGCCTGGGAAGCAGAAAGTCCCAGGTTTAAGCCCCACTTATGTGGTGTGTCCTTGAACAAGACACTTTACAACTGCCCACTGCTCCCCCAGGAGATAGGTTAAAATGCAGATGTTAATTTCATATTAATTCAATTCAATTTAAAGAGAAAATTGTAAAAAAAAATAGCTTCCCTTTAGCCTTTCATATTAACTGCTTTACACAGAGCTGGGTTGTGGTGGGTACACTCTGAGAAGTGCAGATTTCCCTCTCCCTGGACACTTCCTCCACTTGTGCCAAAGCATGTACAGGCCATATCCTCCTTGTCTTCAGACTTTCACTTTTAATATATTAGTTTGTCTGTTTAAAATGTAGTAACCCATGTGAGGCAAGTTAAGACCTAGCGAGATGCTAACGGCTACAGCCAGAGAGCAGTGTTCGACAGCATGTGTTGAAATGTGCTGCTGTGGGTCGCTGCAATCACACATACTAGGGGAAAAAGCTAATAGCCATCAGCCTTCTAGCAGCTGCAGACAGGGAGTGATGGATGGAGCTAATTGTTATCCATTAGAGTGCCATTATCAGCTACACCGACAACCAATCGTGCAATTGCATGTTGCAGTTACTGCTAACGACTGCAGCCAAACACACAGTGAAGCGGCAACGTTGCGCACGATTCACCCGGTGTAATCACGTTATAGAAGGCAGCCCCACTGACTGTATTTGTCTTGCGTTAGCGCACCTGTATGTTAACTGTGTTGTGTTCCAAACTTAGTTGCTAATTAGTCACGTCTCTACAATAAGTGCTGGTTATTGAGTTAGTTACCTATAGATTGTGTAACATTATTTATATATAAACTCCCTTCTCACCCCACGCGGGTGGTCTCATCCACTTTCCAAGCTCGGGTCCTCTACCAGAGGCCATTAAGCTTGAGGGTTCTGCGCAGTATCATTGCTGTTCCTAGGACTGCACTTTTCTGGACTGAGATTTCGGATGTTTTTCCAGGGATCTGTTGTAGCCACTCCTCCAGTTTGGGGGTCACTGCCCCCAGTGCTCCGATCACCACAGGCACCACTGTGGCCTTCACCTTCCAAGCCTTCTCCAGTTCTCCTCTGAGCCCTTGGTATTTCTCTAGTTTCTCATGCTACTTTTTCCTGATGTTGCCAACCACAATATCTGGTTGGTTCTCCATTACCATTCTGTCCGTCTGTATCTGGAAATCCCACAGAATCTTGGCTCGCTCGTTCTCTACCACCTTGGGAGGTGTTTCCCACTTTGACCTTAGGTCTCCAGTCCCCACGCTGTGCAGATGTTCCTGTATACTATGCCAGCCACTTGATTATGGCTGTTATGGGAAAAATTGTGTCTTCCTTACTTCTATGCAGTTATTATACGATTTATGACTTATGTTCTGCAATTAATATCTTATGTTTTGTCTTACTGTATGCATTTGACATTTCACCTAGATTGTTCAATGGTTGTCTCTGCCTGATAGACTCTCAACTCTAGCTCCCAAACCCAAGTTTCCCCACTGCGGGACTATTAAAGGTTTTCTTATCTTATCTTATCTTATCTTATCTTATCTTATCTTATCTTATCTTATCTTATCTTATCTTATCTTATCTTATCTTATCTTATCTTATCTTATCTTATCTTATCTTATCAAGGTCGGGGAGTTGTGACTCTATCTGTTTAGACTCGGTGCTCCTTTCTCACAGATAGTTGGCCGTCAGCTAAGCAGGTGTGAGAATGTAAATATCTTCACACACACTGCGACAGGGAGGAGATGGTGCATGTAATTTGATTGGGTTAGAAAGACATTCCACCCTAGTTGGACAGAGGCTAAAAGGCAGAAGCAACTTGAGGATCGTGGGCTCTTTGCATCACACCTTCGTGGTGTGTGCACTGATCTCCCCAGCTGGTTTTTGGTTTGTTGATGTGCACGATCAACATCGATGCTTTTGATTTGCTTTCCCCATTATTTTTATTTTCCTTTATTTTTATAATAAATTACACAAAAGACAACTCTCTCATCTGCCTCTTCATGGGAAATTTCCACCACAATTTTGGCATCTATGAACAGGATTCGCTGCAGGTCGTCTGGACGGTGTGACCAGGGACGATAGTCCTGAGGACTAGGGTCGCTCAGCCTCCAAACCTCTACAGCTGTTCTGAGTGGGAGGTCTGCTCACCCGTCTGGATCGCCTCTGACGAAATCCACGAACTCAGATTCAAACTCAAATCTTAACTTGGCTCGGCCCGGTGAGAGAGATTTCTTTGATTTGGAAAAAAAAAAAAGATAGGAACTTTTATTTTTAATTTAGCTGAAACATTTCAATTGGTTGAAAAAAAAATCTTCTATTTGGTTGAAACACTAAATTTGATTAGGAAAATTAATTAGATCATAAAAAAAATAATAATCCCAATAATACATGTTCTTAATTAGGTGAAAGTCTGCTCTGGGTGGTGAGACGTCGGTTGCTAAGGGTTGGCTCGTGGAACCGAGCTTTCGTCTGTACTGAGGATACAGACATGTTTTTTTCATCTGTGCGTGGTCCACACATGGGGGGGACTGAGTATAAAAGACGGCTTCTGAAAGATGGAGTGCGTTCGCAGAGTGAAGTATTTTCAAGATACGAGGGACCCGGGCCTAGAGGGGCCTAACGTTGAGGAAATACTTCGTGAAAGGCTCTGTCGCCAGATCAGATTGGTTCCCTTTTTACGGAGACGTCCGATAAAAAGGCATTTTGGGAAGGTTCCGGCCGGAACACACAAAAAATCTAAGGCAGGAAACCGCCGGACTCTGAAAGACGGGTTCGGGGCAATTTGAGTCTTCACCACCAGACAGGAACATTGCAAAATTAAAAGTAATTAAAGGAAAAAGTAAACAGGAGGACGCGATGCTGTGAGAGAACGCGAGACTCTGCGAGAACAGCACGAGAAATTCAACAAGGCGGCGCGACACCGGTATTAAACAACAGCGCGACAAACTATCCGCCAATTTGAATAAATAAATAACTACCTTATTTTACGGAAAATAATCAACCACTATACCATTCTGGATAACACCGAAGAAGGTTTCGATTACATCGACGAGTGCTTCGGGCGTCTGGTAACGGGGAAAAAGGACACGGCTCCAAAACTGCGGTCAAGTGAGCCGTCGTTCGTTCATCCGTCGTTCAGCCAGCCGCGCTTCAAAAACGTCTTGCGCCCGTATTACGCGCTTTACAGCAGAGCACAAAACACGCTCGTCGCGACTTCCCCTTTTCATAGCGAGACGTCGGTCTGTTCAAAATATGGAAAACTACGAAACAAAATATTGCATATATAGAAAAACTGTCGCCTAATAAAGATCTGTGTACTTTTACCGTAAAATTAAGCATTTATTAGTATTTAAAAATACCATGTCATATTGTAAAACTTTTATAATTAATAACTTAACATTGGTGCATAGTTCCAGGCTCAGACCACTTTCCCCTTGTTCTACTAGTGATGTACTATCACCCCACAAAGATTCGTGTATTTTTACTGTATAGTTTAGGATTTATTAGTATTCAAAACTACCAAGTCATACTGTAACTGTATAGGCCGTATAGTTAACTTTAATGATCAATAACTTGACTCTGGTGCATAGTTCCAGGCCCAGACCACTTTCCCCTTGTTCTACTAATGATGTACTATCACCCCACAAATATTCATGTATTTTTACTGTATAGTTTAGGATTTAGCAGTACTTGAAAGTACTGTGTCATACTGTAATACAGTCAACTTTGATGATTAATAACTTGACTTTGGTGCATAGTTCCAGGCCCAGATTATGTGACTTTTCATATAAAAAACTGTGAGTGAGGCTAAGCACACACACATTAAATCCTTTTATTACCATCTGTTAGGACTCCAAAGTGTGACTTTTAATATTGAAACTAAATGTTTAATATTTAATATAAAGTCATGGAACAGTCAAAAACTGAATATTTATGTGTGAAACATACATTAACGTGGTGGAGGAGTTTGTGTGCCTGAATGACCCGGGAGCTATGTTGTCGGGGGCTAAATGCCCCTGGTAGGGTCTCCCAAGGCAAACAAGTCCTGGGCTGGGCTGAACTGGAGGAAGTGTCCGGAGAGAGGGAAGTTTGGAGTTTGCTTAGACTCTTGCCCCCGCGACCCACCCCCAGAAAAAGCGGTTGAAAATGGATGGATACTGAAATCGTTATTTGTTCTCATTAAACCATTTCCCATGTCTGGAGTTTGTTTTATCAAAGTTATTGCCGTCTCTGTTCTTACACATTTTAGTGTTCAAAACTAGATATTACAATGTAAATACAAAATGTATATAACCAAATATTCAGGATTAGATTTAATGCAATTATTCTCTCTTCACAATACAGATTTAAAACAATAAAAAGGAAAGTTACACACTACACTGTTTGTAGTGCAGTACTTATTGGTTTTATGCTTGACTGTAAGGGCCATATTTCAGCATAACATGGTACTACTAAAATCCTAAACTATACAGTAAAAGTACACAGATCTTTGTGGAGTGATAGTACATCTCTAGTAGAACAAGGGGAAAGTGGTCTGGGCCTGGAACTATGCACCAACGTCAAGTTATTGATCATTAAAGTTGACTATACGGCCTATACAGTTACAGTATGACATAGTACTTTCAAGTACTGCTAAATCCTAAACTATACAGTAAAAATACACAAATCTTTGTGTGGTGATAGTACATCTCTAGTAGAACAAGGGGAAAGTGGTCTGGGCGTGGAACTATGCAACAAAATCAAGTTATTGATCATTAAAGTTGATTATACGGCCTATACAGTTACAGTATGACATGGTAGTTTTGAATACTAATAAATCCTAAACTATACAGTAAAAATACACAGATCTTTGTGTGGTGATAGTACACCTCTAGTAGAACAAAGGGAAAGTGGTCTGGGCCTGGAACTATGCACCAAAGTCAAGTTATTTATGATTAAAGTTGACTATACGGCCCGTACTGTTACAGTATGAACTGGTAGTTTTGAATACTAATAAATCCTAAACTATACAGTAAAAATACACAGATTTTTGTGTGGTGATAGTACACCTCTAGTAGATCAGGGGGAAAGTGGTCTGAGCCTGGAACTATGCACCAAAGTTAAGTTATTAATTATAAAAGTTTTACATTATGACATGGTATTTTTAAATACTAATAAATGCTTAATTTTACAGTAAAAGTACACAAATCTTTATTGGGCGACAGTTTTTCTATATATGCAATATTTTGTTTCGTAGTTTTCCATATTTTGAACAGACCGACGTCTCCGTATGAAAAGAGGAAGTCGCGACGAGCGTGTTTTGTGCTCTGCTGTAAAGCGCATAATACGGGCGCAAGACGTTTTTGAAGCGCGGCTGGCTGAACGACGGTTGAACGAACGACGGCTTACTTGACCGCAGTGGCTCCAAACAAGCGTCCCCGTCCGTCTGACTTACCTGAGTCACCTGGAGCTAGCTCGGCGGACAAAAACATCACAGACATCCTGTAGTCAACCGAGAAAATAATTAAGCTTCGACGCGCGTCTGGCGCTAGTGGAACTCCTCCACAAAGACTTTATGGCCCTCCGCGACTCCCTGGAATTTAGCCAGCAGCAGGTGCCCTGAAGGGAAAGGTGCAGTCCCTGACGGAGGATGTCGCTCAGCTAGCGGCCGAAAATAAAAAATAAAAGAAGGCATCATCGATCTGCAGGCCCGCAGCATGAGGGACAACCTGGTGTTCTCGGGGATTCCAGAACAGGCGGAGGAAAACACGGAAACCACCATTAAAAACTTCCTTAAACAACAGATGAAGATTCCATCGGCTGCAGTGGACAAGATGGCGTTCCACCGTTCGCATAGACTCGGAGGAAGACGACCGGATGGCCAGCGCCGTCGACCCATCGTTGCCAAGTTTCATGACTTTAAGGCGAAGGAACTGGTTAAGAGCCGGGGCAGACAGCTGAAGGGAACCGACTACAGCGTCAACGACCAATTCCCCAAGGAGATCCTCGACCGCCGCCGCCGACTGTTCCCCATCCGTAAGAGGTTCATGGCAGAAGGCTGCAGGGCTGTCATCAGCGTCGACAAACTGTACGTCAACGGAGAGCTCTACCGGGACCGGGAAGCAACTCCGTGGCTGTACTAGCAGGTGGTATGTAACAACAATGGTTTAATGTATAAGGTTTGTTAAAAAAATAATAGATGCAATGCAACTATGTGTTATAACTTTACATCCAGTATTCAAACTCGTTCTCTCGCAGATGTTTCATGTAAATGTTTATTGTCAATCTAATGTCACTCACCCACTCACTTTGCAAAGCGCCCATCATGCTTAATCACTCACTTTCCTTTCACTTTAATTTTCCTTCCCTTTACTTTTCTTCCTTCACCTACTTTCACTCCACACTGTTTACATCCTTCTTTTCTCTATTCTCCTCCCACATAGTCAGCCAGCTATGTAGCTATAGTAGGAGGGGACTTTAATTTAGTATTCAACCCAGAGTTGGACAGGCTAAGCAAAGCTGTGAGCAAAAGGAACTGGCAATCAGTACAGACCTTAAAACAGTACATGGATGACTTCAGTCTCTGTGACACATGGCGTTCTCTTCATCCTACATCCAGGGAATATACCTTTTTCTCGCCAGTTCACCACTCTCACTCCCGTATAGATTATATTTTAGTAAATAACTCAGTCTTACAAGATGTCTCTGACACCAATATTCACTCTATCACAATCAGTGATCATGCACCAATGTCCATTTCGTTGATTAAGACAGCCACACCATCAACCAGGAATTGGAAGTTTAATACATCATTACTCAATGATCAAGACTTCATCAGTTATGTCAGGAGAGAATGGACAACCTTTATAGAAATCAACGATGCACCGGAAATCTCACCCTGTGTTCTTTGGGAGACTGGGAAGGCAGTTATGCGCTGTAGAATTATTTCATATTCATCGCACAAGAAAAAAAAAACATGCTACTTGAATTACAATTAGAGCAAAAAATTAAATCTCTAGAGATTAAATATGATGCCTCTCCAACCAATGATAGAATCCTAGAAGACCTAAGGAATCTAAAGCTACAATTAAATAATATAATTGATTGCAAAACTCAGTTTCAGATAGACCAATTACGCTGGGAGAACTTTGACCATGCTAACAAATGTGGTAAATTTCTAGCTAACCAATTAAAAAATAATAAAAACTAATAAATCATCCATTCAATAACTAATAAGAAAGCGAATATTACTCGTGATCCCCATGAAATAAATGATACCTTTAAAAACTTTTACCAAGAGTTATATACGTCCCAAATAGATCCACCCACCTCAGCCATAGAGGCGTTTCTGAATAAACTAGAACTGCCAAAGCTAAAGGAAGAACAATCCACAACTCTAGACTCATTGTTATCTTTGGCAGAACTACATGAAGCTCTGCAGGAGATGCCCAATAAAAAAGCTCCAGGACCAGATGGATTCCCAACTGAATTTTATAAAGAGTTCTGGTCCATGCTGGCACCCAGCATGGACCAGTTTAATTTCAGCTACCAAAATGGTAGCTGAAATTAAACAACAGCATTCATTACCCACAAATATGAACTCTGCCTTTATAAGCCTGCTCCAAAAAGCAGGAAAAGACCCTACACTCCCATCAAGTTATAGACCAAATTCACTAATAAATGTAGATCTAAAAATTGTGTGTAAAGCACTTGCTAGAAGATTAGAAAAAATCACTCCATATATAATTCACTCTAAATCAAAAGGCTTCATTAAAGGTAGACAGTCAACAAACAATATGAACAGATTAATCAACTTAATTAAATGTCACCACCCATAAACTAGAGTCAGCCATAGTCTCCTTAGATGCAGAAAAAGCTTTCGATAGAGTAAACTGGAAGTTTCTTTTAGCCACTCTGCACAAATTCGGCATTGGGGAAACATTCATAGACTGGATCCAAATATTATACAACTCAGCAAACACCGCAGTCAGAACAAACAACCAGTTATCACCAAGGTTTAATCTGCATAGAGGGACAAGACAGGGCTGCCCACTTTCCCCATCACTATTTGCGAAATTTATTGAACCTCTAGCCGCAGCTATAAGACAGCATGAAGGAATTACTGGAATATCGACCAAATCAGTAAATGATAAAATAAGTTTATATGCTGACGATGTGTTACTGTTTCTCCTGGAGCGACAGACGTCTCTTCCTACAACTATCAGCCTCATAGATGAATTCTCAGGACTTTCAGAATACTCTATTAACTGGACCAAATCTATAGTGCTACCACTTAACCTTAAGGTGACTAACATCTCTTCTACCACACCCCATTCAGGGAACATTAAATACTTGGGCATTGAATTGTCGTCTAGGCTATCAGAGCTTATTGATCTAAACTACAATCCATTATTAAAACAAAAAGAAGCCAACCTCAAAAGATGGCAGTTCTTACCCATTTCACTTATGGGAAGAATTGCCACCATAAAAATGATGATCCTGCCAAAAATTAATTACATATTCTCAATGATTCCAACTCAGCCATCCCCAGGTGTGGTTTAAGACATTAGACTCCTCACAGTTTTTGTGGAAAACTAAGCCACCACGAATTAGTCTAAAAACTCTTCAAAAATCCAGACGCTGCTGCGGCCTAGAACTACCTAACTTCCACCACTATTTTCTTGCCAATAGACTGAACCATGTCCACAAATGGATAAAACCCATGCCAGCAGACTCCTCCTGAATAGACATTGAGCAAACATTTTGTGGAAATATTAAAGTTGCAGATCTGCCCTTTATCAGCACCAAAATCAAACATCATAGTTGTTACCAGAGCATTAGCATAAAAGCATCTCGGACAGCCTGGTGGGATTTTCTTAAAATGAATGGGTCTTCGCTTACTCTTTGCCAAAACACACCTCTCTGGAACAACCCAGACATCATACAAAACAAAAAGGCAATACACTACCAACTTGGCATATAAAAGGGATAACACATCTGAAACATGTTTTCACAAGGGACAAGTTTACCTCTTTTGAAGAATTAGTGTCCCACTATAAAATCACTACAGCCAATTTCTTAGAATACCAACAACTAAAGTCAATACTTAATGCAAAAAGTAAGAATACTCCCATCCACATGCAACCACCACCAGTAATAGAGCGATTTATTGATATATCAGGGAAAAGGACAGTATCCAAAATCTATATCTTAATTTTCAATGTAGATCTGACAGTGAGCCTTCCGATCTCTAAATGGGAAGCCGATCTCAATATCACCACTAATTACACGTTCTGGAATAATATATGTTCTAATTTATTCAGAATGACAAAAAATACAAATTTACAACTAATACATTACAAAATTCTTCATAGAACTCACTATACAGGACAAAGGATGTTCCAAATGGGACTCTCAAACTCAAATATTTGCCCTCACTGTCCAGATAACACAGCAGATAGATTCCTACATGCATTCTGGTCATGTTCACCTGTTTTGACAAAAAGTATGTGAACACCTGTCAATCCAGTTAAGCTGTCCAATCCCAGCGGCCCCTGCACTTTGTCTTCTAGGAGATCTAAGTGGGCTTGATCTAGAGACAAACTCATCTCACACTCCTTTCTGCCCTCTGTGTCGCAAAGAAGATCATCCTTATGAACTGGAAAACTAAAAAAAATTTAAGCATTACTCAGTACCTGAACAGCTTGTTAGATTATACCACCTTAGATACATTGTCTGCTTCATCAAATCAATGAACAAAACTATACTCCCGATTGATTCCATTTCCAGGTAAGGATGCGTGGGGCTCGGGTACTGCGTCATGTCTGGCACAGTGGTGGGGGGGTGACTGGCGGAGGGGTGTCTCTCCTCTGGGGCGCTGCCCCTGCTCGGGTGGGGCGCTGCCTGCCCTAGCGGTCCAACGCCCTCTGGTGACTGCTCGGGCCTGTTGCAGGGGGGTTGGCGGACTACTCAGGCTACAAGCTTCATTGGGCCCTGGGCGGAGGTTGGCCCTCAATGCACAACCGCAGAGTATGTGTGTGGGTTTGAGTGTAGCACTACACGGGGTGAGCATGGGCATACTTGAGCGAGAGAATGGGTAAGTGTGAAAGAAGGGTGAGGATGGCTCTGGCTGTGCTGCGTGTGGAGCCTGGGCAGTAGTACTGCAGTCCCTGGGTCTCGGCTGTCTCTTCCTGGCTGGGGGCTGTGGGGGGCGGTGGGATGGGTAGCAGAGCCAGTTGGGAACCTGGCTCTGCGGACCCTGGTGCTCTGCTTCCCACCTACATTTCTCCACATTCATCCACTTAGGTCTGCAAGGGGCGTCCTGCTGATGGAGGGACCTGTGCTACCGGGAAGTGGTTCCGTCCCTCCCAAGTGGGATGCTCTGCAGTTTTAATTGCATTAGCCATACACACTCGTCCAGGAATCTGGGGGCTCCTTCCGGGGGGGCCAGTAGACGGAGCCTTCCCATTGATGGCTCTCTCTGCTGTGGTGGAAATTTTCCATTAAGAAGCAGATGAGAGAGAGAGTTGTCCTTTTGTGCGATTCATTGAAATAATAAAGAAAATAAAAATAATGGGGAAAGCAAATAAAAAGCATGGATGTTGATCGTGCACATCAACAAACCAAAAACCAGCTGGGGAGATCAGTGCACACACCACGAAGGTGTGATGCAAAGAGCCCACAATCCTCAAGTTGTTTCTGCCTTTTAGCTTCTCTGTCCGACTAGGGTGGAATGTCTTTCTAACCCAATCAAATTACATGCACCATCTTCTCCCTGTCGCAGTGTGTGTGAAGATATTTACATTCTCACACCTGCATCCCTGACGTCCAACTATCTGTGAGAAAGGAGCACCAAGTCTCAACAGACAGAGACACAACTCCCCGACCTTGGGTTTGGGAGCTAGAGTTGAGAGTCTATCAGGCAGAGACAACCATTGAACAATCTAGGTGAAATGTCAAATGCATACAGTAAGACAAAACATAAGATATTAATTGCAGGACATAAGTCATAAATCATATAATAACTGCATAGAAATAAGGAAGAGACATTTTTTGCCATAACACTCCCCCCTTTTTATTACACATTAATCAACCACTAAGAAGAAAAAATGTCAACATCACATTCTGTAATAATAAAAGATCCTTGCAAATGAAACAATAAGGGCATTAACTCATCAAGATTCAAAATACACCTTCACATAAAATGCAAGTAACTTAGGGACAAAAGGTTGGGAGCTGTTTTGGTGGGTAGTTATACAAGATTAACTTCTGTATTGGCATGTGAAGAAAATAAGCTCATTATCATATTTGTATCCGATTATATTTCGTGATCAGATAGCCTAAGACCATCGTTGAAGTCATTAAGTGAATTAGAGTTGGGGTTTTTGAACATAGTGCATTGTGTCATTTCATACGAGAGTGTTGCTGAGGTTGCACGCATGATGAGACCTTTAACTAGTGGGATAATGCAAAAACCAAACAAGAGAATCACAGCCATCTCAATGATAAAGGAAACAGCTGCGGACATAAGAACAGATTTCCATTTTCCAGACATTTCGTCTAGCCAATTCCAAGGGAAAAAACCTATACCAGAGTTAGCTGAGATTCTGAAGGCCGTGGAGCGCCTTCGCCACAATACCATTAGAATCAGTGTTATTCATGATGTAAGTACAACATGCGTCTCCAAACATAACACAAAGGCCTCTTTTCTCTGCTAACAACATGTCTACGGCCATTCGATTGTAATGTAATAAAGACAATTAATGTATGATAACCATAGGTTTCCGATGGGGTTCTGTATCATATAATCTTAAGATAGATTTCATGCTTCCGGATCTTTAATTGTACATTTGCATCTAGAGCGAATAGGAGATTCAGGGATTTAACCAGAATGATGATGCATATTGCCGCTTGTGTTGTCTTTCATCTGTAGATGAAGGATAAAAATTTTTGTAGCAGTGAATAAAGTGATTGTGAGCAAATGAAACACCAAATCAACTTTAGGATATTTAAACTCAGTGTCGTTGTTGTTGTTGTTGAGAAATTTTCTCATTCAAAAGTAGTGTGTAAAGTTACATAGAAACATCATATGATCAAGGCAATAATCAGAGTAACATAAAATGTCTAACACAACAAGGTCACAATTGATATCTCATAACAATCTGCTTCGTCCTGTTGAACAGTAGCGTTAGATTGTTTCCAACCTGTGTGTTGACGTATTCCCAGTTCGTTGGGGTTCTTCAGGTTGTGATCATCTGATCACAGAGACACTTGGTGATAACGAATCCCCGTTATCACCGCCAGGTTTCCTCCCAATGTCGTCTGAGTCACGTCCCGTGATGTGAAAAGTCTACACGTCGTCCAGCGTCGGCAACTCAAGGCTGCTCGTGTGTGTGTTTTCTCAGGAGCGTGTGTGTAGATGTATGGTCTGATAGTGTGATTCACCGGCGCAGCTTCAGGTGGCGCTTGGCTCACACCTTTAGCTGAACGGTCAACGCAGCCTCGCCTCAGTGCGTGTGTGTGTGTGAGCACAGCGAGGGTCGTCCTTCTCAGTTCTTTTCGTCAGTGGTGGTTTTCTCGTGTGGTGTAGATGTAGATGGAGGGTCGTCTGTTGGATCCGGGACCTTCCTGGATGGAGTTGATCCAAGTCGCTCTCTCGGTGACTTTCACAGCCGTGTGGGTCGTCAGAAGGACCTGGAAGGGGCCTCGCCACCGTTTGGAGTCCCAATGCTTCCTCCTGAAGTCCTTAACGATCGCCCAGTCTCCTGGTTGGATGGTGTAATGGTCCTGTCGACTGTTTTCACCTGTTGGGAAATCTGAATTATGGGGAAAAGGTGTTTAGGCGGCACGGCTGCCATCAGGCCCAAACCAGACTCCATGGCTACAGGTGGAACCATTTGTCAGCCAGAGTCTGCGTTCCTGTGAGGTACAAAAGAATTTAAAGCACAGGGAGAGAGGAAGGAAAGGATAGAGAGAGTTGGAGAAAGGAAACAAGGATGAGGAGAGGAAGGGGTTGTTGGGCAGCGACCTTCGCAGCAGCGTCTGCAGCTGCATGTCGGCAGAAACAAAGTCGTCACTGATGGTGTGAGTGGGACAGTTCCAAACAGCATTAGCTGTAGGCAGCAGGACAGCGTCCAGCAAAGCAGCAACCTTATCATAATGTGACATAGGTTTGCAATCAGACTTCAAAAGCTTCCTATGCTTCCACAGAGCGTCTGTGAGTCTGTGTAGATGGTAACAAGACTTTCCTTCTGCTAGTTTACTAGCTTCAGTCATTTCGATCAACTCTGCAGCCTGAGCAGAGTAGTGTCTTAGCAAAGCACTAGACTTCAAGACGGACTCTTGATAGTAACGTTCAGCATGTTGAGCAAGGTGGTGTTGTATCTACAGTGGCAGCGGTTCAAAGTGACTAGGGTTTTTACTGCAGTACCGACGCGTCGCCACGGTGCAGCGAGTGCGTCGCTGACTAAAGATTTTCAATCATGCAGCCGGCTGAAAAAAATCAGGACGCTAGTCTCGTTTTAACCGCCAGGTGGCGCAGCGTTGATTAGAAGCCTCCAAAGCACTACAGCGTAACTTGGGTCCGACTGTTCATTTCTACCTGTAACACACATATATTACACCAGACCTATTTTACTTTTTAGTTTTTACTATTAAGTATCTGTTGTGTGCTAAAACATGGGGAGTATGAAGGGCAACAACTTGTTGATGGCTTAGTTATTTTCTGTTCACTGCAAAGTTATAATTGTTCTGTGTGGTTTAAAACAGGCAGCGCCACAGCAGCAACACGTTCTTGTTTTCATTCTCCTCGGCTTTTTCGTGTCTTTAAATAGAAGGCGTCTCTTAAAAATATGTACACACCCACCGCTCTAACATCTGATACAACATATTGACTTCACATAATACCATGATTATGCGTCGCGGTTTAATTAATATAATTTGAATGCGCAAGTAAAGACGTAGAGCACAGTCCATCTGCGACTACAGCCGCTTATTTAGGTTTTAAACTTCCACAACTTGTTAATGAAGGTTTTCCAATAGTCGTAGATTTTACGTAAATAACCGTAATAATCACAGGAATTTGTTTTACAGCAGTTGTCGATCGTAATTTTGACAGGACGCCATAAATCAGCAGATCTACAGCGACGCATTACAGCAACATGTTTGTTCCTACGTGTTTACTCTGTGTCTGCAGAACTGCAGTTTGACTTGTTTTGACTGTGCGTGTCATTGTAACTGAGTGGCTGAGAGCACTTATTCGACCCGTGTACGTTTCAACATTTTCATTTCCCATCCGTCCATCCAGCCACTTTCACCGGCGTTTTCGTTTCTCTTTCGATGAGCGGCAAACGGATTCTAATCAAACCACCGCCTTACAAACCAATAAAACAGACAAAAATATTTGTTATTTACAAAAAGACACGGAATTGGAGGTAATATGTTTTTATTGTTTAGAGACAAACCGAAAACACAAAAAGTCGTTCTCTCGTTACCTCTGCTTATAATTTGGCAGAGACTTCAAACTCTTACACAAACACGTGACATGTTTCGGAGTCATGTGTCCAGACAGAGAGTGACCAATACACAAATGTATGGATGTGCAAATACAGGCTACGAGAGAAACGGAGGAGTGGGGCACTAGATGTGGCGAGAATTTGTTTTGACTGTGCGTGTCATTGTAACTGAATGGGTGGCTGATGTGACTTATTCGGCCCGTGTATGTTTCAAAACTTTGGTTTCCCATCCGTCTATCTATCCTGAATAAAAGCACCGCATTACAAACCGATAAACCGAACAAAAATATTTTTTAACAAAAACACACGGACTTGAATTTAAAGCTGTTTTTTCGTTTAGAGAAAAACGAAAAACAAAAAACCTCTGCTTTTAATTTTTAATCGAAGCTCATTCGTGGATGGGTCGCGGGGCAGCAGTCGTAGCAGAGAGCTCCAGACTGCCGCTCGAATGAAACACGAGATCCAATGATATGTGATGTGTTTCTCCCTAAGATGACTTGAATCTGAGTTCGACCAAGCTTTTTTTTGTCTCATGTTTGCTCAGAGGCGCAAAGGCAAACTTCTCATCCCTCCCCCGTAGAGGCGCATAGACATGTTAATGTGTTGCTACTACTCGATCAGCAGGTGAGAAATACCTCAGCTTCAGGACAAAGCTCCGTAGGAGACTGGGCAGCATCGGGCGACGTGATCAGCTGCAGGTCTAAGACTCATTAATGCAGCAAGTAGTTTGTTCTACATACGTTTACTCTGCAAAAATAAACGTATGTATTTATCGTAGCTTTCTGATCTAAGTTGTTTGTAGCACTTCGACATTCGTTTAAAATATGCAGTGCATTTTAAAATGAATACTATTATTATTATTTATTACCTTTATTGTAAACACAGTATTAATTGCACAATTTGGACTGGCGAAGATTTGCGCTTCTTTCATAATAATCATGGATAATCAAGGAAGAAACTGCAGTTCATAGATGTTATTCAGGGACGGTTTGATAAAGATTCAGTGTGGTTTTCAACTGAACTGTCAGCCAAGGTACGTGCATTATCAAATGAATGCGCCTGTCAGCGGGAAAGACATCAACTCTATTCTGTCGCTCTTCAGTCGCTGCTGCCGTCTCCTCCCCAGTTCACACACCTTAACACTAGGACTACTGGGTTTTCTAAATATACCAGTTCCTACTACAAGGTGATCATACGAATTTAACCAGCTGTTTATTTCGTTATTACTCCTTTCACCTGTACCACATAAAGTCATTGCAGAGCTAGAGCCATGTTCCTACAAAGTTAACCAGCTGTTTATTTCATTATTTCCTCCTTCATGTCTGTCTGGTGAATGAAAGTGGGCGTGGCCATCCATGTCCCAGAGCAGGGACACTGGGGGGAGGGGAAACACGCATCAACACGCAGGACACAGATCTGCGTTTCTCTGCTGCTACAGCCTCGGCTGCGTTGGGTTGTTAGCCTCCCTTTCACCTCTACCATATGAAATGTGTTCCTACGAAGTTGATCAGCCGCTTTAAGAATCGCCTTTTCCCCTGGTTTGAACAGGTAAAACATTATTTTTGCACTGTAACGACACCAAAAATTACAAAAAAAACGACACCCATCTAGTTTTGACAAATGTGCAATAATAATTATAATCAGAAAACGCTTGAAAGCGTTTCCGTTTCATATTCGGTTTATTTCGTTATTATTCCTTTCACCTGTACCACATAAAGTCATTGCAGAGCTACAGCCGTGCTCCTACGAAGTTAACCAGCTGTTTATTTCGTTATTCCCTCTTTCATGTCCGTCTGGTGAATGAAAGTGGGCGGGGCCATCCACGTCCCAGAGCAGGGACTCTGGGGGAAGGGGAAACACGCATCAACATGCAGGACAAAGATCTGCATTTCTCTGCTGCTACAGCCTCGGCTGCGTTGGGTTGTTAGTGTCCCTTTCACCTGTACCATATGAAATGTGTTCCTACAAAGTTGACCAGCCGCTTTCAGAATCAGAATCGTTTTATTCCCCAGGTTTGAACAGGGCAAACATTATTTTTATTTACAAAAAAAAATTAAAACGTTCACATGTGATTTGTAAATGCTGCACTGAGCTCTTTTGTTTTGACGAGTTCTGTGTCTACATGGAAGCGGGCAGAACTAAATCCGAACCAATAAATACGTTTCCAGATTGACCGGTGATGCCGCACTGGTTGCTCTCAGTCACAGCAGCTGTTTGAAGCAGGGAAAAGCGAGTTAGCTGTCCTTGTCGATGCCTTGACAATGTTTTATCATCGGCTAGATCTCTGAGCCCTGACTATTATGTCTTCTTTGGATTAAAAAACAAATGTTGAATGTTCTCAAATAATATAATATTGCCGCCCTCCGCGGCTCACAGTGTTTGTTTTTTTTCATTGAAAACGTGGGTGTTACCGGTGGCAGACCTCTGGTCTAGATCATCCTTATTCACTTTTTTAAATTGTAGTAGTGTAACCTTAGTTAGTTTTCCTTTTTATTTTTTTTATTTTATGTTTGGAAAACGTGACATTTCAGCTACTGTGATTTTATTTGTCATCAACATTAGTTCCTACCTTCCCTTGTTGACGGGGGACAGGAAAATGTGACGCGCGTTGGGTAAGAGCGGCGTAAAGAAAAAAAGTGTACATGTGCCGTACTGTCTTGCTGTGTGGTGCATTAAAGAAGCATTCCACGTAAAGATAATTGCCCGTACCAACAGCGAGAAATCAGGGTTACAGTAGCTTGTCTGCCACAAATCGAACGCTGCACGCGGGAGGGCGCACCGTTCAGCTTCTTATTTTCGGGTTTAAACTGCCATAATTTGCCATAATTTACTTACGTTCATAACTTCATACTATAACGCGACCAGCGGTTCAGGGTCTTGGCGATCCATGCACTAAGTAATACAACGGTGTCATCTCGTGATCACATGATGATGATGAGACGCTGTTTTTCCAATAATTAAAATTAAAAAACTGCTTCCACTCAGACTCGAATCCCGGACAAAAAGTCTTATGCCATGCAAGTTAACCACTAGGCCACCCAAGACCTGATCATTGGTTGTTCTACAAGAGGCTATATGACGTAAACAACTACGATGTTTTAGGACCAAAAGTGGGAGTCAATCGCCACCTACAGGCCAGAAGGACGTAGCACACTCCTCCCGCAGTGCAAACCGGGCACTGACGCGGCAGCTTTGAAACCCAAACGCGGTGGGGGTAGACACTTTTACCGGCTGCCTCTGTAAGCCATCGGGCTGTAGAAAGATGTGATCTATTCCAAAAGAATCAAAAACAGTATGAGGACAAAAGAACAGAAGTCGTACAACCTGATCTCTCATCCACTGTTTGAGTGAAAGGGCGCGTAGGGTCAGATCAGGAAGACCCAAAGTAGGAGTCGACTGAAGAGCAAGCATGAGGTCAGTGAACGTTGTTCAGCCTCAGACGTCCACGTGAGACAAGAAGTGGACGATGAAGACGTCTGCATCAGAACCCTGAGTGGGGCCTCAAAGACAGTAAAGTTAGGAACAAAGTTCCTACAATAAGAACAAAGACCTAGAAAAAATAAGCTGTTTATACATGCACGGTTTAGGCAGGTTTCAAATTGCTTTAACTCTGTTGGGTGAGATGGATTTGCCATCAGCTGTAATTACAATGACCCAGAAAATAACCTTTGTCTGAACAAAGTGTGATTTAGACAGGCTCTCTTTGTGGCCTGTAGCATCCAATGTTTCAGTAGCTTAGTGGTGTCTGCAGTAACACCATCTATGGCTTCCTTTAAGAGGGTGCTGGTGTTTACATGGTCTGTGGTCAGATTCAGGTGTGATGACCACTGGTTCACATCCTCTGATCGAACCTACATCATATCTGTGTGTGAGCCACAGGGAAGCAGGGGCTTCCTGTAAGGCTGAGTGTTGGGTCAGAGCGTCCTCTGAAAAATGAAAATAAAAACATGTACCCAGGTACCCAGTTCACTGTTTGCTGCACATGACGGGCAGAATAAAAAAAAGTTTTCTAAAAGTATGCAAAGTAGGTAAATACGTCACATGGGGTCGGAAGTCGTTCACCAGTCTCCACCCCATTGACATCTGTTCACGAAAAGACCCACGTCCTGCGTCTGTCTCCATCATGTTTTCACAGAGGGACGTGTGGAACTGTAGAATAAACATCAAAAACCTTTTGTTCGTTAGTAAAAGAAATCGCAAGTGCAGACCTGTGTTCATCCCAAAAGAGGGAAGTTGAGGTCAGTTTGTGTGTGTGTGAAATCATAACCCTTTCATCAGGACCAGAAGACACATGTGCTGTACAGGACAGGTCAGATGCGTCTCTGGAGGTCGTATCACATGGAAACAAGCTGTGATGCAGCCTGTGTGAGGGCTTCAGTTACAGCCCCCCCTCAGCAGCCAATGATAAGAGCACAGCTGAGCTGAAGTTAACACCAACAAAAGAGGGATTATTTAAAATGTCTGTAGATGTGACCTGCACTCCGTCTGGAGTGGAAATCAATTAAATACCTAAACTACACATGAGATCTCTTCCTAAAAATTTAACTGGGCATAAGTTTGAAAGCAAAAATGAATGTTAAGGTGTCTTGCTGTCAGATGGTGCACAAGACAGTGAAAGAATAAGTTTTTCTTTAATAGTCTGGTACGTACAGTAATTATTATTACTTCTCTCTAATAGTCGTCTTCCCTTTTAATAGTCATTAATAGTCTGTTTCAGTCAGTTTCAGTCAGTTTCAGTCTTCCTATAGTCTGTTTTGTTTTTCTACAGTCTGGCCAGACAAACCTATATTGTGCACAAGTATTTTTAGAAACATGAAGGATTTTATTACTGAATTTGTTGCAAGTTAAAATAGTTTGAACCCATCAGACTGTAAAGTCATGCAGCAGTTGCCATTTAGCTGTTTGTCATATTTTTAAAATCACTCTGGGATTTTTTTTTTAGCAGAAAGCGATTCTTCATTGCGAGCATATAAGCATGAACATGAATTTGAGCGTGTATCAGCTGTAAGCGTGTTTCTTCATTGCGTGTATGAATGTGTGTGTGTGTGTTTGCGGTACCGTCTTGTACGTCACGTGAAAAGGAACCGTCACCTTCCTCCTTCCTCAACCATCAGTCTGATGTGAGCGCCAGTGGGTGAAGCCTTTCGATGGGACAGTTGTTCCTCGATGACAGACCTTTCCTGGATCCTCAGATGCAGCTCTATTGGGCCGATCACGCCTGAAGCCTCTCCTGTTGTTTCAACCAATGTCTGTGTCAGAGCACATCTCCTCTGCTGTTGCTCTGTCCTTGTTTTCCTTTGCTGATTGTCATAAGCAGGTGTCTGTGTCAGACACACACGCTTGTAGTAGCTGGTTTATCTGATGAGCCCAGAACGTGACGGCTGCAGACGTTGTGGGAGTCGCTGAGGCGTCCATGCTGTGGTCTGTGTCCTCCAGCTGCTGTGGTGTCAGAGCTTCCACCCTGTTCTGGTTGTTGGTCAGACGCTTCTTCTCCTTCGGTTCTTCTGCTGATGGTGGGAAAGGAGTCCAGATCCGGATTTACCCTCATCCCGCTCAGCTCTGCATTAGAATAGAGAGCAGAAACAATGGGAGCATTTGCTCCTGACATGATATGTGTGTGTGTGTGGTGTGTGTGTGGCAGAGTGCAAACAATTCTTCCCCAGAGTTTGTTTCTCCTTTTTTCCTGTTACTCTCATCACTCTTTTGTTTCTTTTAGGGGTGTAGTTTTCATTGTTTTGCTTTTTCAAATCTCATCTTTTGTATCTAACTTTTCTTTTAAGGTGCATATGTCTTTTACACTAAGTGATTCTCCTTTTGAACCCATAACCAGTTTCCCACTCATGGAAACATGAAACGCACTAATAACCATATTTACTTTTTACTTTTATAATTACTTTTAATTTTGTAATGCTGCAGTCTGGTGGTGAAGACTCAGATTGCCCCGAACCCGTCTTTCAGAGTCCTGCGGTTTCCTGCCTTAGATTTTTTTGTGTGTTCCGGCCGGAACCTTCCCAAAATGCCTTTTTATCGGACGTCTCCGTAAAAAGGGAACCAACCTGATCTGGCGACAGATCCTTTCACGAAGTATTTCCTCAACGTTAGGCCCCTCTAGGCCCGGGTCCCTCGTATCTTGAAAATACTTCACTCTGCGAACGCGCTCCCTCTTTCAGAAGCCGTCTTTTATACTCAGTCCCCCACATGTGGACCACGCACAGATAAAAAAAAACATGTCTGTATCCTCAGTACAGACGGAAGCTCGGTTCCACGAGCCAACCCTTAGCAACCGACGTCTCACCACCCAGAGCAGACTTTCACCTAATTAAGAACATGTAATATTGGGATTTTTTTTTCTCGATCTAATTAATTTTCCTAATCAAATTTAGTGTTTCAACCAAATAGAAGATTTCTTTTCTTTTTCTTTTTTTTTTCAACCAATTGAAATGTTTCAGCTAAATTAAAAATAAAAGTTCCAATCTTTTTGTTTTTTCCTGAATCAAAAGGAATCTCTCTCACCGAGCCGAGCCAAGTTAAGATTTGAGTTTGAATCTGAGTTCGTGGATCTCGTCAGAGGCGATCCAGACGGGTGAGCAGTCCTCCCAGCTCTGAATGTCTGTAGAGGTTTGGAGGCTGAGCGACCCTAGTCCTCAAGACTATCGTCCCTGGTCACACCGTCCAGACGACCTGCAGCGGATCCTGTTCGTAGACGCCAATTTCTGTGGTGGAAATTTTCCATAAAGAAGCATATGAGAGAGAGAGTTGTCCTTTTGTGCAATTTATTGAAATAATAAAGAAAATAAAAATAATGGGGAAAGCAAATAAAAAGCATGGATGTTGATCGTGCACATCAACAAACCAAAAACCAGCTGGGGAGATCAGTGCACACACCACGAAGGTGTGATGCAAAGAGCCCACAATCCTCAAGTTGTTTCCGGCTTTTTTGCTTCTCTGTCCGACTAGGGTGGAATGTTTTTCTAACCCAATCAAATTACATGCACCATCTTCTCCCTGTCGCAGTGTGTGTGAAGATATTTACATTCTCACACCTGCATCGCTGACGTCCAACTATCTGTGAGAAAGGAGCACCAAGTCTCAACAGACAGAGACACAACTCCCCGACCTTGGGTTTGGGAGCTAGAGTTGAGAGTCTATCAGGCAGAGACAACCATTGAACAATCTAGGTGAAATGTCAAATGCATACAGTAAGACAAAACATAAGATATTAATTGCAGGACATAAGTCATAAATCATATAATAACTGCATAGAAATAAGGAAGAGACATTTTTTCCCATAACACTGCTGGACCCCTCGGAGAATTGGCTATCTCCCAAGGTTCCTCATACTTAGCCACATACACATACATTTAGGGCCGGGGGTGGGCTCTTTCACTGGGGCCTGGGGCTGAGGCCAGTTGTGGCCTCACCCACTGGCCCTGGTGGAGAGATCACCACCCAGTTTTAACTGCAAAAAGACATTTAGGGTGATGGGGTGCACTGTCCGGGGGACACACCGTCAGCCAGCGGTTGTGCTCCTGGAGGTGTCACCCTCCTTCAGTGCACTTTAGTTTCACACACTCACGTCCAAGCTGGGTTGCAGGGTTCTGGGGTACCTTTTCTGCTGCCCTCTGCCTCCCCCGGCTTGGGGGGGTTGGGCAGGGCTCGGGATGAGCTGCGGTCCCTGCCTGAGGCCACATGGACAGCAGGCCGGAGACGTACCCTCCCAACGAATGTGATTGAGCGAATGGTGTAGGAGCGAGAATGTATCTGAGAGTGCATTGGTTCACGTATGATTGACTAGTTTGTTGTGAGAGAGTTTATGGTGTGTGTGTGTGTGATGATGTGTGTTGTACATGTGGGTGGGTGTATGCGTCTGTGTTTGTGTGAGTTTGTATGCGTATGGTGCGGTTGGAGTGTGGGGGGTCCGGTTTTCCGCCCGGGGTACGATGATCGTCTGCCTGGGTGGTCTCTTTTCTGCTGACCCTCACCAATTGCTGGCCTTGTGCTGCAGGCCGGTGTGGTGCCAGGGGATGAGGTCGGGCCGATGGGGTAGGCCCCGCTCCGCTCGTGTAGGGGTGGTGGACTGGGGGCGGGTCCCACTCTGGGCGCGGGGGCATCTCCTGGCGGGCTCCCTACAGACCGTGGGTCCTCGGGCTTCACTCTTTCAGGCCGACCCTCCCACCGGGGGTAGTGTTTGCCCCTGGTGGCCCACTCTGACCTCGGGTGCTGTCTCTGTGGCTGCTGCAGCTCTGCCTGGGGGGCTCTGTGTGGGCGGCTTGGGTCGCAACACCTGCCCTCCTGGATCTGAAGGTGTGTGGGCTCCCTGGCTGCTGGGATTCCTTCCTCTGCTTGCTGGATGGGCGTAGTGGCCGAGCCCCTCACATCACCCTGGCTTCCCCAAGTGGCATTGTTCATGCACCAACGTCTGCCTCACCCTTTGGGTGAATAATATCAAGCTACAGCCTTACTATTCTTGTAGTGGGACACTTTCCAAATCCAACTGTAAGTATTACTGATACTTATAACTACCAATATCAATAATGTGTGAATATGGAAATTGTGGTGTTGTATGTCATGACTTTGATTAAGTTGTATGGGATATTTATAACAATGCACATATGTATGTATATGTTTGTATGAGTATGTGCACACACCTTAACACTATTATTGGTATTAGTATTAATCTCCAAGGTAAACCACAGTACAACAGTTGTTTAGTTATGAATGTGTTAGCCTAAGGTACATCCCTGCTTCTTATTTATTTTGCTCAGATTGTTTACATACTTAACAGATCTGCTTGGTTTCAGCAGCTGGTTGCACCCCTTAACCCCCCCCCCCCCCCCCCACCCCCCCAAAAAAGCAGAAACTTAACCTGTCCACCAACACAGCAACATCACATATTTGGGATTAGCTAAATAAACCATCATATAAACCATAAATCAAGAAGAGTATATATATTATATATATACTCCTCTTGTTAAAGCAAAGCTGTCCATCACAATATGGCATTCAGCGTAAGATATGCAGCTTGCTAAACTGCTGGACAGAACAAACAAAAAAAAAAGAAAAAAGTAAATATGGTTATTAGTGCGTTTCATGTTTCCATGAGTGGGAAACTGGTTATGGGTTCAAAGGGAGAATCGCTTAGTGTAAAAGACATATTCACCTTAAAAGAAAAATTAGATACAAAAGAAAAGATCTGAAAAAGCAAAACTATCAAAACTAAACCCCTGAAAGAAACAAGAGAGATGAGAGTAACGGGAAAAAAAGGAGATAACTCTGGGGAAGAATTGTTTGCACTCTGCCACACACACACACATATCATGTCAAGAGCAAATGCTCCCATTGTTTCTGCTCTCTGTCCTAATGCAGAACTGAGCGCGATGAGGGTAAATCCGGATCTGGACTCCTTTCCCACCATCAGCAGAAGAACCAGAGGAGAAGAAGCGTCTGACCAAAAACCAGAACAGGGTGGAAGCTCTGACACCACAGCAGCTGGAGGACACAGACCACAGCATGGAGGCCTCACCGACTCCCACAACGTCTGCAGCCATCACGTTCTGGGCTCATCAGACTCACCAGCTACTACAGACCCTGCACCAGCATGAAACGACTGTGTCTGAAGCTTCAGAGGCCGTGAAACTGTCATACAAGCATGTGTGTCCGACACAGACACCTGCTTATGACAATCGGCAAAGGAAAAACAAGGACAGAGCAACAGCAGAGTGAGCTCCATCTGATAAGACGTGCTCTGACACAGACACTGGTTGAAACAGCAGGAGAGGCTTCAGACGTGATCGGCCCAATAGAGCTGCATCCTAGGAACCAGGAAAGGTCTGACATCAAGGAACAACTGTCCCATTGAAAGGCTTCACCCACTGGCGCTCACATCAGACTGATGGTTGGGGAAGGAGGAAGGTGACGGTTCTTTTTCACGTGACGTAGAAGACGGTACCGCAAACACACACACACACATAATACACGCAATGAAGAAACACGCTTACAGCTGATACACGCTCAAATTCATATTCATGCTTATCTGCTTGCAATGAAGAATCGCTTGTTGCTCAAAACTTCCCAAAGAGTGATTTTAAAAATATGACAAACAGCTAAATGATAACTGTTGTATGACTTTGCAGTCTGATGGGTTTAAATTATTTTAACTTGCAACAAATTCAGTAATAAAATCCTCCATGTTTCTAAAAAGATTTGTGCACAATATAGGTTTGTCTGGCCAGACTGTAGAAAACAAAACAGACTATAGAAAAAACAAAACCAGACCATAGGAAGACTGAAACCGACTGAAACAGACTATTAATGACTATTAAAGGGAAGACGACTATTAGAGAGAAGTAATAATAATTACTGTACGTATGGACTAATAAAGAAAAACTGTTTCACTGTCTTGTGTCTTGCTGTCATCTGATAGCAAGACTCCTTAACATTCATTTTTGCTTTCAAACTTATGCTCAGTTAAATTTTTAGGAAGAGATCTCATGTGTAGTTTAGGTATTTGATTAATTTCCACTCCAGACGGAGTGCAGGTTACATCTACAGACATTCTAAATAATCCCTCTTTTGTTGGTGTTAACTTCAGCTCAGCTCTACTCTTATCATACGACTTCCAGTGACGCTTCTGACCTGTCCTGTACAGCACATGTGTCTTCTGGTCCTGATGAGAGGTTTGAAGAGTTATGATTTCACACACACACACTGACAAACTGACTTCAACTTCCGTCTTTTGGGATGAACACAAGTCTGCGCTTGCGATTTCTTTTACTAACGAACAAAAAGATTTTTGATGTTTATTCTACAGTTCCACACGTCCCTCTGTGAAACATGATGGAGACAGACGCAGGACGTGGGTCCTTTCGTGGGTGGAGACTGGTGAACGACTTCTGACCCCATGTGACGTATTCACCTACTTTGCATACTTTTAGAAAACTTTTTTTTATTCTGCCTGTCATGTGCAGCAAACAGTAAACTTGATACCCCCACATTCTAATGACACACTACATGCTTTTGTTTTTATTTTTATTTTTCAGAGGACGCTCTGACCCAACACTCAGCCTTACAGGAAGCACTGCTTCCCTGTGGCTCACACACAGACATGATGTAGGTTCGATCAGAGGATGTGAACCAGTGGTCATCACACCTAAATCTGACCACAGACCATGTAAACAACAACACCCTCTTAAAGGAGCCATAGATGGCGTTACTGCAGACACCACTAAGCTACTGAAACATTGGATGCTACAGGCCACAAAGAGAGCCTGTCTAAATTACAGTTTGTTCAGACAAAGGTTATTTTCTGGGGCATTGTTGGGTGAAATGGATTTGCCATCAGCTGTAATTACAGAGTTAAAGCAATTTAAAACCTGCCTAAACCGTGCACGTATAAACAGCTTATGTCTTTTCTAGGTCTTTTTTCTTATTATAGGACCTTCAGTCCTAACTTTAATGTCTTTAAGGCCCCACTCAGGGTTCTGATGCAGACGTCTTCATCATCCACTACTTGTCTCACATGGACGTCTGAGGCTGAACAAACGTTCACTGACCTCAAGCTTGCTCTTCAGTCGGCTCCTACTTTGTGTCTCCCTGATCTGACCCTATGCGACCTTTCACTCAAATAGTGGATAAGAAATTTGGTTGTAAAACTTCTGTTCTTTTGTCCTCATACTGTGTCTTTGATTCTTTTGGAATAAATCACATCTTTCTACAGCCCGACGGCTTAGATGCAACACTACCTTGCTCAACATGCTGAACGTTACTATCAAGAGGTCGTCTTGAAGTCTGGCTCTTTGCTAAGACACTACTCTGCTCAGGCTGCAGAGTTGACTGCGTTGACTGAAGCTATTAAACTAGCAGAAGGAGAGTGTGTTACCATCTACACAGACTCCACAGACGTTTGTCACACGTTGGTTCTCTGTGGAAGCATAGGAAGCTTTTGAAGTCTGATTGCAAACCTATCTCACATCATGATTAGGTGGCTGCTTTGCTGGATGCTGTCCTGCTGCCTACAGCTAATGCTGTTTGTAACTGTCCGACTCACAACATCATTGACAACTTTGTTTGAGCCGACATGCAGCTGCAGACGCTGCTGCGAAGGTCGCTGCCCAACAACCCCTCCCTCTCCTGATCTTCATTTCCCTCTCCAACTCTCTGTACCCTCTCCTCTTCTCTCTCCCTGTGCTTTAAACATTTTCTACCTCACAGGAACGCAGACTCTGGTTCCACCTGTAGCCATGGAGTCTGGTTTGGGCCTGATGGCAGCCGTGCCGCCAAACACTTTTTCCCCATAATTCAGATTTCCCAACAGGTGAAAACAGTCGACAGGACCATTACACACCATCCAACCAGGAGACTGGGTGATCGTTAAGGAGTTCAGGAGGAAGCACTGGGACTCCAAACGGTGGCGAGGCCCCTTCCAGGTCCTTCTGACGACCCACACAAAACAAACAAACAAGCAGCCTTGAGTTGCCGACGATGGACGACGTGTAGACTCTTCACATCACAGGGAGTGACAGTGACTCAGACGACATTGGGAGGAAACCTGGCGGTGATAACAAATCCCAAGTGTCTCTGTGATCAGCTGATCACATCCTGAAGAACTCCAACCAACTGTCAATACATCAACACACAGGTTGGAAACAATCTAACGCTACTGCTCAACAGGACGAAGCAGATTGTTACGAGACATCAATTGTAACCATGCTATGTTAGACTTCATTTTATGTTACTTGGATTGTTGCCTTGATTATATGATGTTTCCATGTAACTTTACACAATACTTTTGAATGAGAAAATTTCACATAATTCACAACACTGAGTTTAAATATCTTGAAGTTGACTTGGTGTTTAATTTGCTCACAATCACTTTATTCACTGCTACAAATAGTTTTTATCTATCTATTAGGACAACACAAGCAGAAATATGCATCATCATTCTGGTTAAATCCCTGAATCTCCTATTCGCTCTAGACGCAAGTGTACAATTAAAGATCCGAATGTATGAAATGTATCTTAAGATTATATGAAACAGAACCCCACCGGAAACCTATGGCTATCATACATTAATTGTCTTTATTACATTACAATCGAATGGCCTTAGACACGTTGTTAGCTGAGAAAAGAGGCGTTTGTGTTATGTTTGGAGACGCATGTTGTACTTACATCCTGAATAACACAGATTCTAATGGTATTGTGGCGAAGGAGCTCCACGGCCTTCAGAATCTCAGCTAACTCTGGTATAGATTCTTCCTCTTGGAATTGGCTAGACGAAATGTCTGGAAAATGGAAATCTGTTTTCATGTCCGCAGCTGTTTCCCTTATCATTGAGATGGCTGTGATTCTCTTTTGGTTTTGGTTTGGTTTTTGCGTTATCCTACTGGTTAGAGGTCTCATCATGCGTGCGACCTCAGCAGCACTCTCGTATCAAATGACACAATGCACAATATGTTCAAAAACCCCAACTCTAATTCACTTAATGACTTTGACGATGGTCTTAGGCTATCGGATCACGAAATATAATCTCATACGAATATGATTATGCTCTTCTTTTCTTCACATGCTAATACAGAGGTTATTCTTGTATAACTACCCACCAAAAACAGCTCCCAACCTTTTGTCCCTAAGTTACTTGCATTTTATTTGAAGGTGTATTTTGTTGTTGAGTTAATACCCTTATTGTTTCATTTGCAAGGGTCTTTTATTATTACAGAATGTGATGTTGACAATTTTTCTTCTTAGTGGTTGATTAATGTGTAATCAAAAGGGGGGAGTGTTATGGGAAAAATTGTGTCTTCCTTTCTTCTATGCAGTTATTATACGATTTACGACTTATGTTCTGCAATTAATATCTTATGTTTTGTCTTACTGTATTTGACATTTCACCTAGATTGTTCAATGGTTAACTCTGCCGGATAGACTCTCAACTCTAGCTCCCAAACCCAAGGTCGGGGAGTTGTGTCTCTTTCTGTTGAGACTTGGTGCTCTTTTCTCACAGATAGTTGGCCGTCAGCGATGCAGGTGTGAGAATGTAAATATCTTCACACACACTGCGACAGGGAGGAGATGGGTTAGAAAGACATTCCACCCTAGCTAAAAGAAGCTAAAGAGAGAGAAGCTAAAAGGCAGAAGCAACTTGAGGATCGTGGGCTCTTTGCATCACACCTTCGTGGTGTGTGCACTGATCTCCCCAGCTGGTTTTTGGTTTGTTGATGTGCACGATCAACATTCATGCTTTTGATTTGCTTTCCCCATTATTTTTATTTTGCTTTATTTTTATAATAAATTACACAAAAGACAACTCTTTCATCTCCCTCTTCATGGGAAATTTCCACCACAATGGCGTTCCATGTATGCTCTCCCTGCCAGCATCTTACACCCTGCAGTTATGTACTGGATTGTCTCAGGGGCCTCTTTGCACAGTCTACACCTCAGGTCTTGTCTGGTGTGGTAGATCTGGGCCTCTATGGCTCTGGTGCTCAGGGCCTGCTCCTGTGCGGCCAGGATGAGTGCCTCTGTGCTGTCCTTCAGCCCAGCCCTTTCAAGCCATTGGTAGGATTTGTTGAGGTCAGCCACTTCAGTTATGTTCTGGTGGTACATCCCGTGTAAGGGCTTGTCCTCCCATAATGGTCCCTCCTCCAGCATCTCATCCTCTGTTCTCCACTGCCTGAGACATTCACTCAGCACGTCATCTGTCGGGGCCTTATCCTTGATGTACTTATGGATCTTGGATGTTTCATCCCGGATAGTGGCTCTCACGCGCACTAGTCCTCGGCCTCCTTCCTTGCGGTTAGCGTACAGTCTCAGGGTGCTGGATTTGGAGTGGAACCCTCCATGCATGGTGAGGAGCTTTCATGTCTTAACATCTGTGGTCTATATCTCTTCCTTTGGCCACCTTATTATTCCTGCAGGGTATCTGATCACTGGCAGGGCGTAGCTGTTTATTGCCAGGGATTTGTTCTTGCCATTGAGCTGGCTTCTTAGGACTTGCCTTACTCGTTGGAGGTATTTGGCTGTTGCCGAATTCCTTGTTGCCTGTTCAAGGTTGCCGTTTGCCTGTGGTATTCCAAGGTACTTGTAATTGTCCTCAATGTCTGCTATTGTTCCTTCTGGGAGTAAGAGCCCTTCTGTGTGGATTACCTTGCCTCTCTTTGTTGCCATCCTCCCACATTTCTCGAGCCTGAATGACATCCCGATGTCCGAGCTGTAGATCCTGGTGGTGTGGATCAGCGAGTCGATGTCTCGCTCACTCTTGGCGTAGAGCTTGATGTCATCCATGTAGAGGAGGTGACTTATGGTGGCCCCGTTCCGGAGTCGGTATCCATAGCCAGTCTTGTTTATTATTTGGCTGAGGGGGTTCAGACCTATGCAGAACAGCAGTGGGGACAGTGCATCTCCTTGGTATATGCTACATTTGATGGATACTTGGGCAAGTGGCTTCCCATTGGCTTCAAGGGTGGTTATCCACAACCTCATCGAGTTTGCAATGAAGGCCCTTAGAGTTCTGTTGATGTTGTACAGCTCCAAGCATTCAGTGATCCATGTGTGTGGCATTGAGTCATAGGCTTTCTTCTAGTCGATCCAGGCTGTGCACAGGTTGGTATGTCGCACTCTGCAGTCTTGGGCAATTGTTCTGTCAACCAGGAGTTGGTGTTTGGCTCCTCTGGTATCCTTACCAATGCCCTTCTGTGCTTCGCTCATGTATTGACCCATGTGCCCACTTATCTTAGCCGTGATGATGCCTGACATGAGTTTCCATGTTGTGGAGAGGCAGGTTATTGGCCGGTAGTTGGATGGGACTGTACCCTTTGAGGGATCCTTCATTATCAGGATCGTTCGCCCTTCGGTTAGCCATTCAGGGTGAGTCCCATCCCTTAGCAGCTGGTTCATTTGTGCTGCCAGGCGCTCATGGATTGCAGTGAGCTTCTTTAGCCAGTAGGTGTGGATCATGTCAGGGCCAGGTGCTGTCCAGTTTTTCATACCTGAGACTCTTTGTTGGATGTCTGCCACTATGATAGTCACTGGATTCTGTTCAGGGAGGTTGCTGTGATCTTCCCTCAGATCCACCAGCCACTGTGCATCGCTGTTGTGTGATGCCTCTCTCTCCCATATACCCTTGCAGTACTGTTCAGTTTCCAGCCTTGGTGGGTCTGCTCTGTTGTTATTACCCTGCCATTGAGAGTACACTTTCGCAGGTTGTGTTGCGAACAGCCGGTTTATTCCCCTGGCTTCGTTGTCTCTGGTGTATCTCTTTAGGAGGCTGGCCAAGGCTTGTAGCCTTTGCTTGGCAGTTTCGAGTGCTTCAGGTTTGGTCATCTGGCTGTACCTCTTGGGCATCGGTCTTTTCATTGCACCTCCCTGGGCCTCTGTCATTTGGCTCACTTCCCTCTGAGCTGCCTTGATTTTTGCCTTCAACCTATATATATATATATATATATATGCTTTATATCTAAACCTCATGCACTTCCAATCTACCTGTGGGCCTGGATTACACATCACTGCTCCACCTGGTGCATGAATGTGCAAAATGTGCAATTGCAGGTCATTTCTTAAAAAAGGTTTAGGGGCGTTAACAAGGCAGCCACGCATTAAGTACATCACAGTGGGGGGTCATGACTGGTGTAGGGGGGCTTGGTGGAATGGTACTTAGGTCATGCTAATGTCATGACAAGATCAGTGTGAAATCCTGCAGCAACGAGGCAACGAAAATTTGCCGCTCCATCTGTAACACAAAACCTCCACTCATGAGCTCAAAGTGTACATGAGCAAAGGTGACAAAAGAGGAAGGCCTCACTCAAGGAGCACTCTGTTACTTGTCTAAGTCAAACACTACGTCACAGAGTCATCAGTCAGACACTGTCCCACAGAGCGATCAAACCAGAACTAAGCTTCCTGATCAAAACATAAGTGAGGACCCCTCTTGCTCAGATGCTTGCAGCAATATACGTGAACAATGCATATAATGTTTAAGGATGTGAATGACCAACACTTAAGGATATGATCATGAATCAGAAACAATGAAATGATTATTAAGACATTAATAATGTAAATGATCAGCATTATACGGATAATATAAAATTTCCATCACAAGTCGAAGAACACAATCCTCACAGTAATGCTAGGCTTCTCCAGGTGGGCCAGGGAACGATGGAGCAGGAAGATGATGGCATCCTCTACTCCGATGCCAGGCTGGTAGGCCTTGTCAACACACTGTCACTTGAATTTGTGTGGTAAACAAACGACACCAGAGGCAAGTTTACACCAGGAGTCTGCAGCTGGGAGATTCTTTTCCTTAAACACTAGGCTGTTGGTCCTCTGAGGGTGACCTACTATGGACAGACACTGAATTCCTTCATACAGCAATATGTTAACAAAGCCTTGATTTGAGCGTAACCTTTAAAGCTATGGATCCATGAAGAATTTTCTTGTTAAGCAGTTTACAAACATATTTGGTTTTCATGGCTCAGGTGAAGTTGTGTGGAAGTTGAGTCATGTCAACTCTTTTAGTCTGGAGCAGAAACAAGCTTCTACAATTTGTGTCCTTCTTGGGGGAGGGTTGGTCACACCTACTCACTTTTGTGTCTTTTGTTCACGTAACGAGCCAGTTCTTTGCAAGTGTGAAGTAAAGCCAAACTGGAGGATAATATGGAACTTCCCTCAGACTGAGGAAGCTTTTGGTCTTTGTCAGTTGTCACTTATTCCTGGCTGGAATGTCATGTGGATGTTGACTGAATGTTTGCCTTAAGGCTATTGTGTATATGTGTATATATATTGTAGCAATCCATGTCTGGACCTAGGTAACTTAACAAGACGTGTGAGCTTCACTCCCTTCCACAGAGAAAAAGCTGTGATTCACCAAAAGATAAACATACACAGAATCCTTGTCCATTCCACAGGACACTGTGTTCTCTTACAACAGAACTGTGAGTTTAACATAAACAACACACATATGGCTAAGTGCACATCAAAAGACCTGAACCGTCATTATCACCGCGGGCGACGATTCCTGGCCCAGAGGCCTTGGCACCTGGATCAGAGAGGGCACGCCTGCTCAACCAAGCCGGTAACGGGAGACGCTGCACAGCGGCCTACAGCTCCAAACTAACGAACATCTCTAATCCTCTGAGAAGTCTGCTGTTTCTCAAAGTGCTAAAATTTAACATTCCAAATTTATTAGTTGTCCTTAGATTTGTACAAGTTAGAAACAAATACACTTTTCGCTTTATCAAAGCCATCGCACACTCAGGTCTTGACCATTCCTTGTCCTTTCATTCATTTATTCATTTACTGTTGATCATCTCATTCTGATTGTTCTCTCATTTTCTGTTCTGTTTATTTGAGTTTTTCCATATTATGTTATTCATTTATCTAGTAGTATTAATAAAACGTTAAAAGGAATCTGGTTTTGTGTGCATTGTTGTGTTGACTAGTTTGATACAAGCGGGGTTTCAGCTTTAAAACAATCCTGGTGCCTGGATGTATTTCCAGGGATCTGTTGTAGCCACTCCTCCAGTTTGGGGGTCACAGCCCCCAATGCTCCGATCACCACAGGCACCACTGTGGCCTTCACCTTCCAAGCCTTCTCCAGTTCTTCCCTGAGCCCTTGGTATTTCTCTAGTTTCTCATGTTTCTTTTTCCTGATGTTGCCATCGCTTGGTATTGCCACATGCACCACTACGGCTTTCCTCTGTTCTTTATCCACCGTTAACCCTAACCCTAACCCATCAAGCTGTATGCCAAGAATGGGCGAGACATCAACTCGCTGATCCACACCACCAGGATCTATAGCTCGGACATCAGGATGTCATTCGGGCTCAAGAAATGTGGGAGGATGGTGTCAAAGAGAGGCAAGATAATCCACACAGAAGGGCTCTTACTCCCAGAAGGAACAATAGCAGACATTGAGGACAGTTACAAGTACCTTGGAATACCACAGGCAAATGTCAACCTTCAACAGGCAACAAGGAAGGCGGCAACAGCCAAATACCTCCAACGAGTAAGGCAAGTCCTAAGAAGCCAGCTCAATGGCAAGAACAAATCCCAAGCAATAAACAGCTACGCCCTGCCAGTGTTCAGATACCCTGCGGGAATAATAAGGTGGCCAAAGGAAGAGATACAGACCACAGATGTTAAGACACGAAAGCTCCTCACCAGGCATGGAGGGTTTCACCCGAAATTCAGCACCCTGAGACTACGCTAGCCGCAAGGAAGGAGGCCGAGGACTAGTGAGCGTGAGAGCCACAAGTACATAAAGGATAAGGCCCCGACAGATGACGTGCTGAGTGAATGTCTCAGGCAGTGGAGAACAGAGGATGAGACAAGCCCTTACACGGGATGTACCACTGGAACATAACTGAAGTGGCTGATCTCAGACTAGTCGAGACTCTGCGAGAACAGCACGAGAAATTCAACAAGGTGGCACGACACCGGCAGTACAAAACAGCGCGACAAACCATCTGCCAATTTAAATATATAAATAACTACTTCATCCTGCAGAAAACAATCAACCATTTTACCATTCTGGATAACACCGAACAAAGTTTCGAGTACATTGACGAGTACTTAGAGCATCTGGTAATGGAAAAAAAGGACACGGCTCCAAACAAAAGAGCCCGTCCATCTGACTCACCTGAGTCACCTGAAGCTAGCTCGGTGGATAAAAACATCACGGACATCCTGGAGTCCATAGAGAAAAAAAATAACAAGCTTCGACATGCGTCTGGCGCTAGTGGAACTCCTCCACAAAGAGTTTCAGGCCCTCCGCGAATCCCTGGAACTCAGCCAGCAGCAGGTGGTTTCCCTCGCCACCGAGAACGAGACCCTGAAGGGAACGGGCCAGTCCCTGACTGAGGATGTGGCTCAGCTAGCGACTGAAAATAATAAAAATAAAAGAAGGCATCATCAATCTGCAGGCATGTGGGACAACCTGGTGTTCTCGGGAATTCCAGGGCAGGAGGAGGAAAACGCGGAAACCACCGTAAAAAACTTCCTTAAACAACAAATGAAGCTTCCAGCGGACGTAGTGGACAACATGGCGTTTCACCATTCCCACCGACTCCGATGGCCAGCGCCCTTGACCCATCGTTGCCAAGTTTCATGACTTTAAGTAGATGGAACTGGTTAAGAGCCGAGGCAGACAGCTGAAGGGAACCGACTACAGTGTCAATGATCAGTTCCCCAAGGAGATCCTCGGCCGCTGCCGCCGACTGTTCCTCATCCTTAAGAGGTTCATGGCAGAAGGCTGCAGGGCTGTCATCAGCGTTGACAAACTGTTCGTCAACGGAGAGCTCTACCGGGACCGGGAAGCAACTCCGTAGCTGTACTAGCAGGTGGTATGTAACAAAAATGGTTTAATACAAAAAGTTTGTTAAAAGAAAATAATAGATTGTAGCAATCCACGTCTGGACTGAGGTAACCTGACCTACATGTGAATTTAACTCCCTCCTTTGAAGAGCCCCTACGTCCCTTTAGTCCCCAGAGATAAGGGACCCTGAACCTTTCTCCACAACAGGAGACTGGCTTCTATCACCACAGGCACCAATTGACGCCAACATCTCAAAGGTCCATATCAAAGAACCATGAGTCCACTTTGTTGATCTACCTGTAAATCCCTCAGGATTCTACCTCTGCTTATCATGCCAAAAAGAGAGGCTGTCACATTTATCACCAAGAAGCTGTCTCTCCCAGAACTGGGACCACCAGCCATAAAATGTGGAATGTGCTCATCAAAGAGAACGAGAGACTTCATTTGGACCCAAGTTCTGGTTCAGACGCACCAGAGCTTTCAACCTCCATAAAAATGATGCCATTGTATTCTGTGGACAAAATGTTTTCATTTGGTATTAGATTGGTTTCTGTGTGATGTTCAATGCCTGATCTACAGATTTGCCAGGAAATTCCTAAAGTTACAAAGGGACTTCAACTCATCACCATGCTTTCCTTTGTGTGTAGGCACAAAGTTGAAATAGAGAGACTCACCTTCTTTACTTCTTTTAATCTGTGCAACATACACATGGACTATTTCCACCAGCTACAATTCGGTAACCTCATTATTGTATCACATTTTTAAGTGTTACAATTGTTTAATTAGTAATGTCCAGATTAGGTCATTTATAATTTGATTTTACTTGCATTTATTATTCGTGTATGTTTTAGTGTTTACTGGGTGTTTCATAAGACAAGACCAGGCATCATGAATAACATTTAATTTGTTACAGCATTGTAAGGGACCACATATAAGACCTTAAGATTCTATGCATTTAATGTTGCTGGTTAACCATTCTGACTTCTCTGCTCATTTGAGTGTCAAAGTGATCATTACATGTTTATTGTGTTATGGTGTGATGGAACTTTGAGCTTGATGAAAAGAGGAAAGCTTAGTTATCCCAGATTTAGGAGCGATCCAAATCAAATAGTTTGATTCCTGATCTGAAGAGGCGGAACTCTTCACCACTGGTTGAAGTCATTTCTCCGCCCTGCAGTGACCACTTCCCCAGAGGTATTTAAACCAGTGACACCCAAGGCAAAACGGACTTCCCTCTATCTTCAAACTTCTTTCACTTTTTCTTTTTGCGTCGCATTACTTTTCTTTAATTTTCCTTTGTTCTTAAATTTCGTAAACCTAAGTTAAACTTAGAAACACGAACGAACAACGATTTTTGTAACGTTAGAAAGTCATCAAGAAACTCCGCGAAACTGAAACTATCACAACCAGTCCTTAATTGATTCGCTATTTTTGATCAAACCAATTAAATTAGATTCCAGCCCGTTTGCTTTTTGGGCTAGTTTAAGTAGCGCTGACGCTTTGAAACACCTTGGAAAGTCCAGCCTGGCTGACTGTTGCTTCGCTGAACCCGAGCCGTCATCATCAATCGCGGGCGACGATTCCTGGCCCAGAGGCCGTGGCACCTGGACCAGAGAGGGCACGTCCGCTCAACCAACCGGTAACGGGAGACGCTGCACAGCGGCTACAGCTCCAAACTAAGACAAGACGAACATCTCTAATCCTCTGAGAAGAATGGTGTTTCTCAAAGCGCTAAAATTGAACATCCCAAATTCATGCTTTATCCTTGGATTCGAACTAGTTAGAGACAAATACTCTTTTCTCTTGATCAAAGACATCACACACTCAGGTCTTGACCATTCTTTGGGTTTCACTCATTGATTCATTCACTGTTCATCATCTCATTCTGATCGTTCTCTCATTTTCTGTTCTGTTTATTTGCGTATTTCCATATTATGTTATTCATATATCCAGTAGTGTTAATTTAAAAAAACGTTGAAAGGAATCTGGTTTTGTGTGCATTGCTCTTCAGATTTAAACAGAGGTCACTGAACCGCGACAAGAATTCACGGCATAAGAGACTGATTTGGTTTTATCACAAGAAAGTGGTTATTGGTGTTCATGAGTGGTAACTCATTGAATTGATATCTGGCGTTGACTAGATTGACACAAACGTGGTTTCAGCTTTAAAACAAACCTGGTGCTCCAACTTCGAGGTATATTAATGTTTCTACATTAATATCAAACTATTAATAATTTGAATCCGCTACAAGATGCAATGCAACTAAGGGTTACAATTATACATCCAATATTCAAACTCGTTCTCTCGCAGATGTTTCATGTAAATATTCATTGTCATTCTAATGTCACTCACTCCCTCACTTTCTCATCAAGTTCTTATCAAGTTCTCATTAAGCTTAATTACTCACTTTCCTTTCAGTTAAATTTGCCTTCCCTTTACTCTTTTTCCATCACCTACTTTCACTCCACACTGTGTACATCCTTCTCTTTCCTATTCTTCTCCCACGTAGTCAGCCAGCATGTAGCCCTCCAGCAGCCACACACAAACATCTACTGCACAGGGGAAAGACGTGCACACACATAGATAACACAAAACTCAGAGTACACGGGTAATTAAGGTTAGCCACACACCTAAGTTTGTCACACTACATACACGCAAGACTATTGATCCACAGCAGTCAGGTAAGTTATGAAGAAGATTGTCAATAAGAAGGAGGAACGATTTAAAATATTTAATCAGATGAAAACCCTACAAGCAGGCATTGCTTTACTACAGGAAACTCATATTCCCAAAACTATAGATTACACTCTGGCATCAGCAGAGTTCCCACATGCTTACTTATGCGGTTACAATTCTAAACAAAGAGGGGTCGCCATCCTGATAAATAAAAAGATTAACTTTATTCATAATACCATTGTAGATCCAGAGGGGAGATATATAATCATTAATATCTTAGGATAGAAAACATTGAATATTGCATAGCTAATGTGTATGGCCCTAATGTTGACGACCCCTCTTTCTTTCACAGCTTCTTCATATCACTGTCTGCCCACTCTGGTTCCAAACCTATAGTAGGAGGGGATTTTAATTTAGTATTTAACCCAGAGTTGGACAGGCTAAGCAAAGCTGTGAGCAACAGGAACTGGCAATCAGTACAGACCTTAAAATTGTACATGGATGATTTCGGTCTCTGTGACACATGACGTTCTCTTCATCCTACATCTAGGGAATATTATATTAATATCCAGTTCACCACTCTCACTCCCATATAGATTATATTTTAGTAAAGAACTCAGTTACAAGATGTTTCTAACACCAAAATTCGTTCTATCACAATCAGTAATCATGCACCAATGTCCATTTCTTTGATTAAGACAGTCACACCATCAACCAGGAACTGGAGGTTTAATACATCATTGCTCAATGATCAAGACTTCACCAGTTATGTCAGGAGAGAATGGGCAACCTTTATAGAAATCAACAATACTGTACACCAGGAACCTCACCCTGTGTTCTTTGGGAGTCTTGGAAGGCAGTTATCTGTGGTAGAATAATTTCATATTCATTGTTCAAGAAAAAAAAGGACATGTTACTTGAATTAGAGCAAAAAATAAAATCTCTAGAGATTAAATATGCTGCCTCTCCAATCAATGATTTCTTAGAAGACCTAAGGAATCTAAAGCTGAAATTAAATAATATAATTGTTACGAACTCGCCCCGTCGGTTCCGAACCGGCGGGGTTTGACAGGGAACCTACTAACTCCTCCCGTCGGTTCCGAACCGGCGGGGCTTTGACGGAACCCTGGGGCAGGAGAGGGAATGCGGTGGAGAGAGACTGTGACAGCACCCGCTCCAAGCGGGGAGAACTACGGCTCTCACGGAGCCGGGAGGAGAACACGCTCACACGGAGCGGAGGCTTCAGCCACCACGGCCGACGTGCTTCCAGCACACAGCTCCTCTGTGTAATCCCTCACACAGACACCTGGCCGCAACCGGCAGACCAGGTCGCAGGGAACACAGGAGAGGGAAGACCCCAAATGCACGACCCAAACACAGAAGGTACAATTACATAAACAGGTTTATTCAAGTACAAACAAAACTCACTGCACAGCAGGACTCAGTTCAACACAAAGGAAGAACTAAAAATCACTGCAATGCAGGAAAACAATTAACAACCTAAACTCACTAAACTAAACGCTCCGTACACTACGGGCAGAAACCTACACATGAACACAAGACATAAACTGAGGACAACTAAGAACTACGTACAGCACTGTCTAACAGGCACAAACAAAACACGCTCCGTAACACGGGCAAAACCTAAACATGAAACATAAGACACTCACAAGACTTACGTGGTGAGACAGGACATAAGCAAAACCAAAACTCCTTTGCATCACGACTCTCCTCAATGTAACAATGGGGTAGCATCCAGCTACACCGAGAGTACACACCAGCAATGTGTCAAACAAAAAACCTCCTTTATTTTTTTATTTATTTTTTTTTTTTTTTTTTCTGTCCAGCAGTTAAGCAAGCAGCATATATTACGCTGAATGCCATATTGTGATGGACAGCTTTGCTTTAACAAGAAGAGTATATATAGAATATATATACTCTTCCTGATTTATGGTTTATTTAATGGTTTATTTAGCTAATCCAAAATGTGTGTGATGTTGCTGTGTTGGTGGACAGGTTAGGTTTCTGCTTTAGGGTGTGTATGCGGGAGGGTGGGGGGGGGGGGGGGATAAGGGGTGCAACCAGCTGCTGAAACCAAGCAAATCTGTTAAGTAAACAATCGGAGCAAAAAAATAAATAAATAAGAAGCATGGATGTACCTTAGGCTAACACATTCATAACTAAACAATTTTTGTACTGTGGTTTACCTTGGAGATTAATACTAATACCAATAATAGTGCTAAGGTATGTGCACATACTAATACAAACATATACATACAATATACATACATATGTGCATTATTATACATATCCCATACTACTTAATAAAAGTCATGACATACAACACCACAAATTCCATATTCACACATTATTCATATCGGTAGTGATAAGTATCAATAATACTTACAGTTGGATTTGGAAAGTGTCCCACTACAAGGTTAGTAAGGCTGTAGCTTAACATTATTCACCCAAAGGGTGAGGCAGACGTTGGTGCATGAACAATGCCACTTGTGGAAGCCAGGGTGATGTGAGGGGCTCCGCCACTACGCCCATCCAGCAAGCAGAGGAAGGAATCCCAGCAGCCAGGGAGCCCACACACCTTCAGTTCCAGGAGGGCAGGTGTTGCGACCCAAGCCGCCCACACAGAGCCCCCCAGGCAGAGCTGCAGCAGCCACAGAGACAGCACCCGAGGCCAGAGTGGGCCACCGGGGGTCAACGCTGTCCCCCCCCATGAGAACCAGGGGCAAACACTCCCCCCGGCGGGAGGGTCGGCCCTGAAAGAGTAGAGCCCGAGGACCCACGGTCCGTAGGGAGCCCGCCAGAAGATGCCCCCGCGCCCAGAGTGTGGCCCGCCCCCAGCCCACCACCCCCACACGGGCGGAGCGGGGCCTACCCCATCGGCCCGACCTCATCCCCTGGCGCTACAGCGGCCTGCAGCACAAGGCCAGCAATTGGTGGGGTCAGCAGAAAAGAGACCACCCAGGCAGACGATCATCGTACCCCGGGCGAAAAACCGGACCCCCCACACTTCAACCGCACCACACGCATACCAACTCACACAAACACAGACGCATACACCCATCCACATGTGCAACACACATCATCACATCAACACACACACACACACCATAGACTCTCTCACAACAAACTAGTCAATCATACGTGAACCAATGCACTCTCAGATACATTCTCCCACCCACACCATTCGCTTGATCACATTCGTGGGGAGGGTAGGTCTCCGGCCTGCCGTCCATGTGGCCCCAGGCAGGGACCGCAGCTCCTCCCGAGCCCCGACCAACCCCCCCAACCCGGGGGAGGCAGAGGGCAGTAGAAATAGGTACCCCAGAACCCTGCAACCCAGCTTGGACGTGAGTGTGTGGAACTAAAGAGCACTGAAGGTGGGTGACACCCTCCAGGAGCACAACCGCTGGCTGACGGTGTGTCCCCCGGACAGTGCCCCCCCTCGCCCTAAATGTCTTTTTGCAGTTAAAACTGGGTGGTGATCTCTCCATCAGGGCCAGTGGCCGAGGCCACAACTGGCCTGAGCCCCAGGCCCCAGTGAAAGAGCCCACCCCCGGCCCTAAATGTATGTGTATGTGGCTAAGTATGAGGAACTTTGGGAGATAGCCAATTCTCCGAGGGGTCCAGCAGACAGAGCCATCAATGTGAAGGCTCCGTCTACTGGCCCCCCCGGAAGGAGCCCCCAGATTACTGGACAAGTGTGTATGACTAATGCAATTAAAACTGCAGAGCATCCCACTAGGAAGGGACGGAACCACTTCCCAGTAGCCCCGGTCCCTCCATCAGCAGGATGCCCCTTGCAAACCTAAGTGGATGAATGCGGAGAAATGTAGTTGGGAAGCAGAGCACCAGGGTCCGCAGAGCCAGGTTCCCGACTGGCTCTGCTACCTATCCCACCACCCCCCACAACCCCCAGCCAGGAAGGGACAGCCGAGACCCAGGGACTGCAGTACTACTGCCCAGGCGCCACACGCAGCACAGCCAGACCCATCCTCACCCTTCTTTCACACTTACCCATTCTCTCGCTCAAGTATGCCCATGCTCGCCCCGTGTAGTGTGACACTCAAACCCACACACATACTCTGCGGTTGTGCATTGAGGGCCAGCCTCCGCCCAGGGCCCAATGAAGGTTCTAGCCTGAGTAGTCCGCCAACCCCCCCTGCAACAGGCCCGAGCAGTTACCAGAGGGCGTCGGACCGCTAGGGCAGGCAGCGCCCCACCCGAGCAGGGGCAGCGCCCCAGGGGAGAGACACCCCTCCGGGCACAGGCAGGCACCCCCAGAGGGAGTCCCCCGGACGCAGGTTACCCAGGTCTCCACCCCCAGGTCCGTCCCCGCACACCGGCAGGGAGGCCCGCCTCCGGCTCCCCGGAGACAGGCACACGCCAACCCTCAAAATGGTCCCACCCCGGCACAGGGCCGCCGGTCCCAGCAGCCACCACACCCCCGCCGTGTGGTGGCCTCCTTTAAAAAAAACCTCCTTTTAAAAAAAAAAAAACCTCCTTTAAATACAGAGGCAGCCGGTAAAAGTGTCTACCCCCACCGTGTTTGGGTTTCAAATCTGCCGCGTCAGTGGCGGGTTTGTACTGCAGGAGGAGTGTGTTACGTCCTTCTGGCCTGTAGGTGGCGATTGACTCCCACTTTTGGTCCTGAAACATCGTAGTTGCTTACGTCATATAGGCTCTTGTAGAACTACCAATGATCAGGTCTTTGGTGGCCTAGTGGTTAACGTGCATGGCCACAACGTTTTTTTTTTGTCCGGGGTTCGAGTCTGAGTGGAAGCAGTTTTTTTATTTTAATTATTGGAAAAACAGCGTCTCATCATCATCATGTGATCACGAGATGACAACGTTGTATTACTTAGTGCATGAATCGCCAAGACCATGAACCGCTGGTCGCGTTATAGTATGAAGTTATGAACGTAAGTAAATTATGGCAAATTATGGCAGTTTAAAACCGAAAATAGGAAGCTGAACGGTGCGCCCTCCCGCGTGCAGCGTTCGATTTATGGCAGACAAGCTACTGTAACCCTGATTTCTTGCTGTTGGTACGGGCAATTTTCTTTACGTGGAATGCTTCTTTAATGCACCACACGGCAAGACAGTACGGCACATGTACACTTTTTTCTTTACGCCGCTCTCACCCAACGCGCGTCACATTTTCTTGTCCCCCGTCAACAAGGACAGGTAGGAACTAATGTTGATGACAAATAAAATCACAGTAGCTGAAATGTCACGTTTCCCAAACATAAAATAAAAAAAATAAAAAGGAATACTAACTAAGGTTACACTACTACAATTTAAAAAAGTGAATAAGGATGATCTAGACCAGAGGTCTGCCACCGGTAACACCCACGTTTTTAAATGAAAAAAACAAACACTGGGAGCCGCGGAGGGCGGCAATATTATATTATTTGAGAACATTCAACATTTGTTTTTTAATCCAAAGAAGACATAAAAGTCGGGGCTCAGAGATCTAACTGATGCTAAAACATTGTCAAGGCATCGACAAGGACAGCTAACTCGCTTTTCCCTGCTTCAAACAGCTGCTGTAACTGAGAGCAACCTGTGCGGCATCACCGGTCAATCTGTAAACGTATTAATTTTTTTTTGTAAATAAAAATAATGTTTGCCCTGTTCAAACCTGCATGGGGAATTCTGAAAGCGGCTGAGCAACTTCGTAGGAACACATTTCATATGGTACAGGTGAAAGGGAGACTAACAACACAACGCAGCCGAGGCTGTAGCAGCAGAGAAACGCAGATCTTTGTCCTGCGTGTTGATGAGCGTTTCCCATCCCCCAGTGTCACCGCTCTGGGACGTGGATGGCCACGCCCACTTTCATTCAACAGACGGACATGAAAGAGGGAATAACGAAATAAACAGCTGGTTAACTTCGTGGGAACATGGCTGTAGCTCTGCAATGACTTTATGTGGTACAGGTGAAAGGAGTAATAACGAAATAAACAGCTGGTTAACTTCGTAGGAACACCTTGTAGTAGGAACTGGTATATTTAGAAAACCCAGTAGTCCTAGTGTTAAGGTGTGTGAACTGGGGAGGAGACGGCAGCAGCGACTGAAGAGCGACTGAATAGAGTTGATGTCTTCCCCGCTGACAGGCGCATTCATTTGATAATGCACGTACCTTGGCTGACAGTTCAGTCAAAAACCATACTGAATCTTTATTAAACCGTCCCTGAATAACAAATATGAACTGCAGTTTCTTCCTTGATTATCCATGATTATTATGAAAGAAGCGCAAATCTTCGCCAGTCCAAATTGTGCAATTAATACTGTGTTTACAATAAAGGTAATAAATAATAATATTAGTATTTTCATTTTAAAAAGCACTGCATATTTAAACGAATGTCGAAGTGCTACAAATAACTTAGACTACGCTACGATAAATACATACGTTTATTTTTGCAGAGTAAACGTATGTAGAACAAACTACTTGCTGCATTAATGAGTCTTAGACCTGCAGCTGATCACGCCGCCCGATGCTGCCCAGTCTCTCACAGAGCTTTGTCCCGGAGCTGAGGTATTTCTCACCTGCTGATGGAGTGGTAGCAACACATTAGCATGTCTATGCGCCTCTACGGGGAGGGGGAGGGGTGTGTAGATTTCCTTTGCGACTGTGAGCAAACATGAGACAAGCAAAAGCTTGGTCGAACTCAGATCCAAGTCATCTGAGTACGAAACACATCACATTTCATTCGATCTCGTGTTTCATTCGAGCGGCAGTCGGGAGCTCTCTGCTACGACTCATCCACGGATGAGCTTCGATTAAAAATTAAAAGCAGAGGTTTTTTGTTTTTTGTTTTTCTCTAAACGAAAAAAACAGCTTAAAATTCAAGTCCGTGTGTTTTTGTTAAAAAATATTTTTGTTCAGTTTATTGGTTTGTAATGCGGTGCTTTTATTCAGGATAGATAGACGGATGGGAAATGAAAGTTTTGAAACGTACACGGGCCGAATAAGTCACATCAGCCACTCATTCAGTTACAATGACACGCACAGTCAAAACAAATTCTCGCTACATCTCGTGCACCACTGCCCCGTTCCTCTCGTAGCTTGCATTTGCACATCCATACATTTGTGTATTGGTCACTCTCTGTCTGGACACATGACTCCGAAACACGTCACGTGTTTGTGTAAGAGATTGATGTCTCCACCAAATTATATGCAGAGGTAACGAGAGAACGACTTTTTGTTTTCCGTTTGTCTCTAAACAATAAAAACATATTAACTCCAATTCCGTGTCTTTTTGTAAAAAACAAATATTTTTGCCTGTTTTATTGGTTTGTAAGGCGGTGCTTTGATTAAAATCCGTTTGCCGCTCATCGAAAGAGAAACGAAAACGCCGGTGAAAGTGGCTGGATGGACGGATGGGAAATGAAAATGTTGAAACGTACACGGGTCGAATAAGTCTCTCAGCCACTCAGTTACAATGACACGCACAGTCAAAACAAGTCAAACTGCAGTTCTGCAGACACAGAGTAAACGCGTAGGAACAAACATGTTGCTGTAATGCGTCGCTGTAGATCTGCTGATTTCTGGCGTCCTGTCAAAATTACGACCGACAACTGCTGTAAAACAAATTCCTATGATTATTACGGTTATTTACGTAAAATCTACGACTATTGGAAAACATTCATTAACAAGTTGTGGAAGTTTAAAACCTAAATAAGCGGCTGTAGTTGCAGATGGACTGCGCTCTACGTCTTTACTTGCGCATTCAATTATATTAATTAAACCGCGACGCATAATCATGGTATTATGTGAAGCCAATATGTTGTATCAGATGTTAGAGCGGTGGGTGTGTACATATTTTTAAGAGACGCCTTCTATTTAAAGACACGAAAAAGCTGAGGAGAATGAAAACAAGAATGTGTTGCTGCTGTGGCGCTGCCTGTTTTAAACCACACAGAACAATTATAACTTCGCAGTGAACAGAAAACAGCTAAGCCATCAACAAGTTGTTGCCCTTCACACTCCCCATGTTTGAGCACACAACAGATACTTAATAGTAAAATAGGTCTGGTGTAATATATGTGTGTTACAGGTAGAAATGAACAGTCGGACCTCAGTTACGCTGTAGTGCTTTGGAGGCTTCTAATCAACGCTGCGCCACCTGGTGGTTAAAACGAGACTAGCGTCCTGATTTTTTCCAGCCGGCTGCAGGATTAAAAATCTTTAGTCAGCGACGCACTCGCTGCACCGTGGCGACGCGGCGGTACTGCAGTAAAAACCCTAGTCACTTTGAACCGCTGCCACTGTACACAAACCAAACAGGTGGGTCAACTAATTACACAGGAAATTAAATTCAACCATAGACCCACATCAAAAAGTCCCAAGAGCGCCTCTAGCGGCGTGGAGGCTGAATGTCACAATAATTGATTGCAAAACTCAGTTTTAGATAGATCAGTTACGCTGGGAGAACGTTGACCATGCTAACAAATCTGGTAAATTTTTAGCTAACTATTTAAAAAATAATAAAGAGAAACAAATCTTCCATTCAATAACAAATAGAAAAGGGAATATTAGTCATGATCCCCATGAAATAAATGATACCTTTAAAAACATTTACCAAGAGTCATATACGTCCCAAATAGATCCATCCACCTCAGCCATAGAGGAGTTTCTGAATAAACTAGAACTGCTAAAGCTAAAGGAAGAACAAACCACAATTCTAGATTCATTGTTATCTTTGGCAGAACTACATGAAGCTCTGCAGGAGATGCCCAATAAAAAAGCTCCAGGACCAGATGGATTCCCAACTGAATTTTATAAAGAGTTCTGGTCCATGTTAAAATTAAACAACAGCATTCAATACTCACAAATATGAATTCTGCCTTCATCAGCCTGCTCCAAAAAACAGGAAAATACCCTATACTTCCTTTAAGTTATAGACCAATTTCACTAATAAATGTAGATCTAAAAAAAGTGTGAAAAAGCACTTGCTAGAAGATTAGAAAAAAATCACTCCATATATAAATCACTCTGATCCAACAGGCTTCATAAAAGGTAGACAGTCAACAAACAATATGAACAGATTAATCAACTTAATTGATTATGTCACCACCCATAAACTAGAGTCAGCCATCATCTCCTTAGATGCAGAAAAAGCTTTCGATAGAGTAAACTGGAAGTTTGTTTTAGTCACTCTGCACAAATTCGGCATTGGGAAATCATTTATAGACTGGGTCCAAATATTATACACCTCAGGAAACGCCACAGTGGGAACAAAAAAACAGATCTCACCAAGGTTTAATCTGCATAGAGCGACAAGACAGGGCTGCCCACTTTCTCCATCACTATTTGCGAAATTTATTAAACCTCTATCCGCAGCAATAAAACAGCATGAAGGAATTACTGTAATATCGACCAAATCAGTAAATCATGAAGTACGTTTATATGCTGTCAATGTGTTACTGTTTCTCCTTGAGCCACAGACGTTCCTTCCTATCAGCCTCATAGATGAATTCTCTACTTATAGAATACTCTATTAACTGGACAAAATCTATAGTGCTTACCACTTAACCTCAAGGTGACTAACATATCTTCTACTACCACACTCCATTCAGGGAACACGGCACAGTGGTGCGGTGGGTAGCACCTTCGCCTCACAGCAAGAAGTCTCTGGGTTCGATCTCCCTGTCTGCACATTCTCCCCCGTGCTTGCATGGGTTCTCTCCTCCTACAGCCAACCAACCATCAAAAGATGGCAGTCCTTACCCATTTCACTTAGGAAGAATTGCCACCATAAAAATGATGAACCTGCCAAACATTAATTACATATTCTCAATGATTCCAACTCAGCCAGCCCAAGTGTGGTTTAAGACATTAGACTCATACATCTCACAGTTTTTGTGGAAAACCAAGCCACCACAAATTAGTTTAAAAACTCAAAAATCCAGACGCTGCCTAGAACTGCCTAACTTCCACCACTATTTTCATGCCACTAGACTGAACCATGTCCACAAATGGATAAAACCCATGCCAGAAGACTCCTCCTGGATAGACATTAAACAAACATTTTGTGGAAATGAGCTGCTGGAATAAGAAGCTGCTGGTCAAAACCCTCCTCTTCAGCACCTCATAAAGTAAAGAAAGTATGTGGGGATTCCAAACAGACAAGTGTGCTGCAACTGGCTGGGATGCGACGTCTAGCAACCGTTTTTTGCAATGTACAGGACCCGTGTCGCAAAGGCCTTTACAGTGTCCAGAAAAAAGTCCTCCTCCTCTGGGATGGGAGGATGTCGACGCAGGGTCATCATCGTCATCGCCATCGTAGCATGTGCTATCCACAGACAAGGAATGAGTCCTCTCAGTGAATGCCTCGATCAGTTACATCGTTCGTTCTTTTGTCACGTGACAGCTGTGGCTCAGCTACAGGGCTTTGTAGACTGATAAACAAGGAAATGAACGGTGTCTCATTTCTGACATTTATTTAATTGTCACCTGACAGACAACATGCAATATTTATTCATGGAATCATAATTAATTAATAATCTTTGATTCTTGTAGATGTGTGTCATTTTATTGTGTATATAATGTAAAGTGTGTTTGTAAAACCTAAAAGGCAGCTCAGGCTGCAGCTTAATTCATCGTTCTCGTTCATCATTCACAGCTCAGGCTCTGTGGCGAGCACAAGTATTAGAGTTCGTTCCTGATTCGTTCATATGGATTGTTCATTCGTTCACTTTTCACGTGACAGCAGAGCCGCAAAGGCTATGTAGTGAGCAGCAAGCGCTACAGTTCGTTCCTGCTTTGTTCCTACTGATCTTTACAGATCACTTGTTTCTTTTTTTACCATGTGACCGCAACCAAGCGACTGTCGCGCTGTTAAACAACAATAACTGGGAAGATGCAGGACATAAGTCACATTAATGTGGTGCGTATTTGCTAGGTTTTTACATGGGTTAAATGCCTGTGGCATTTTGTGATTATAATTTATTCGCTGAAGCAAACCATGTTGTCTTCAGTATATAGTGTTTGATAACCACGACCATCATTAAAATTCCCAGAGCACCACCTGCTGTAAATGAACGAAATAAACGAATGACAAAATGATCAAAATGATTTGTTCACTTTACTGATCGAGACTTAAAGATCCGAGTCAGTTGAAAGAACGGAACTTCCCATCTCTAGGCGTGAGTTGTTGCCGAGAAGCCATGCTTGCCTGGTTGCTTGATTAGAACTGGAAAAGCGGGTCCGATTTATCCCCGGAGAAGAGTCTGATGCGAGCTTAAGCTTGCCCTAGAGAGATGCTGCAAAAACCTCTTAAAGCAACGTCTTTATAAAGCCATACGTGTAAGAAAGCGGTGGGTAGCGGAAGTATCACACAACAGCTGTACTCTGATGATCACACCAACCTTTACCACGGAGGGTGAAGGGTCGGCGCACACTTGATGCTGCAGACCTTTGACATTCGGGGTAAGAGGACAGGTAACCCTTGACTTTGCTAACCCTTGACACCAGAAGGCAACCTATGACCTCAGAGGTCAGGGTCAAAGGACAGGTGGACTTTGACCTTGCATGGTCAAGGGTGACCTTTGACCTAGGGTTGCATGTTTGTAAGAATAAAGAATAAATAAATAAAGATAAATAAATTAAGAGTGATTCATAAATTAAATTAAATGGTCCACATTTATATAGTGCATTTATACACCCTTTCTGGGATCTAAAGAACTTTACACTGGCTTCACCTATGCAATCTCACATTCACACACTGATGCCAGCAGCTGCCATACACAGGCGCTCGCTTGAAACACCAGGAGCAACTTGAGGGTTCATTGCCTTTCCCAAGGAAACTTCAATATATTGACCATGGTGGAGGCTCGAACCACTGACCTTGCAGTTCGTGGATGACCTCCCCAATAACTGCGTTAATGCTCAGCTAATGTTTTAGTTAAAAATAAAGACTTATGCTCTTACAAAATAAAGTAACAACAAAACAATTAAATATATATAGGTCTATTAAATATGAAATTTTGCTTAATTTTCTCTCTAAATCCCTTGATAAGTGGCCATCAGACAGATTTATCTAACTCACTTAAAGACATCAAAATATATAAAATAATATAAAACAAAACTGAATTGAAAATAACTTGCAGTAAACTAAGTAAGGGAGTGTTTCTATTTATTGCTTTATTGCTACATTTTAACAGGAGCTGCTGATATTCTAGAAACCTTGAACTAGTAACTCCACAGTTGTTTTGATATGTTAAAGGTATGAAAGCAATGGAATATTGAGACAGAAGCCTGTATAAATGAACTGATCAAGGGTCCAACAAAACAATAATAAAGTGGACCCGTATTTGGAGAACAGTGCAGCACAAACGATACAGCCCTACACCACTAGCTACTCTCAACCAGCAGGTGGTGCTAAACATCCAGTTAATATCAGTTATGGAGTCCATGAACAAAGAACCACACATCTTTAGTGTGTCAGTAGCTGAGATAAAAGTGAATACTTATGTCACAAAGCCCAACAAGACCTGCTTTATTGATTGTGTGAACAGCCACTTTTTTTGTGAAGTGACCTGATTTAATTAACATAGAAATAGATTTAGTTACATAAGAAATATTTGGCCTTTGATAGTGAGGACCCTGAATCTGACCGGTACGTCTGTTAGCAGTAACAGGGCCCAGGCATCTGATTTATATTTCAACTTGAAATTATTCCGGCAATTTGCTGACAAATATTTCATTTTTTTCACTCTGTGTGTATGTGAGGTTGACAGCTAAATGAGGAACAATGAGTCGTTCCATTGTAGAGAAATTATGTCATCTTCCCTCTCCAGGCAGGTATTGTGTGTGAATTCCTGCTTGTCATTGTTGAACTGGTGGAAGTACAGTGAGGATTGCAGCATTTTGTTGCCAACTTTGTCCTGGATTTGTTTATTTTTATAGAATGTGTGAGCCATTGTAGACTGAAATGCAGAGCTGGTGTGGTCTGTCTGTGTGTGTGAGCAAGGAAGGAAGACAACTGTTAATCTGCTTTATGTGGGGTGGATTTATTGTGTATGTATGCTGCATCCAAACCTACAAAATGCACCTTTCTGAAATGCCTTAGCAATAGCTTTCATCACTAAAGAGTTAGCATGTGGTTCCAGCTTTTCAGAAATAGAAAACAGGCTTTACTGTTAATGCAGATAAGATAAAGATCATTAGCTTCTGTTAAAAGCTCATGAATGTGCATGCATGTAAGGTGGTAATATCATTGCTCCTTTTTCATTGCAAAGCAAAGTTGATGTTACACCTGTAAACTGTGTGCTTTAAATTTTATCTATTGCATGGTAACCATGGAAACTGGATGACATAAATAGGCTAAGGGTTGCAGAGAGATGTAGCCATTTTTAATAATGGACAGAAATTGGGTCATAATATCTAGCAAGCTGGTCTATAAATTGCCACTTTGAATTTCATTAATCTACATGAATCTTTGGTTAGTCTTTAATGTGGCTGCAGGCAATTAGAAAGTAAGAAGTTAATATGCTTGGCTGCAGATTCAGCTTCACATCTCCTATTTGGTACTATATTTACTATACTTCTTGCTTTATATAATTACACATACTTCATACTTTTTCACTGTAGCAGTGTGAGATAATTGGTATTGTGAATTCATTGTTTTTGCAATACTCAGATGAATCACTCTCTATTCAGAATTCTAGTTTGTTTGTAAAAGTGTGTTAGTGATGTAATGATAAGACAAGGTGGAGCCAGAGCTGAAAAGTGGCTCTGAGATGTTTGTATGTGTTAATATGGCAAGAGTAACAAAAGTACCAAAAAACACAAATCTTTATTAAAGTCAAAGTGCTGACATAATCAAACCAATATCTGAACCACTTATTCTCATAAAAATTGTGGAATCCCCGCTGTAATTTATGTTTAAGGGAGAATATGGATATACTCTGGACAACTCACCAGTCCATGACAGGACCACATATACACAGCATATACTGTATACACCTATGGGCAATAAAGCTCAGGATAAAACCAGAGTACCTGGAGAAAACCCAAAAAACATAATGAGAACATGCAAACTCCACAGACCAAAGGAAGAAGAACCCAAATGCACAATGCACAATGCACAGATACAATAATACCTTATGACTATGAGATGAAAGTGTTGAATTTTGAACAGCTAACTGTAACAAACTTTGTGGCACGGCCTTATGCCAGAGAGCATTGCATAAGTAAGAGGTAATGTTTCATTGAGATAAAAGGTAGATGAATACTGTGGACTAGACCACAGGACAAAACTTCTTCAGCACCAAGATTTGGTCATTTGGGGTTCAAATAGCTGGCTACTGTACATGACTATAGACATGCTTAACATCAAATTAAACAGCAGAGTGAGGGCTGCTACACTATATAAGTGTCATTCATGTGCATCAAACACAGATGAAGATATGATAAATAAACCATTAGGATGTAGTTAGCATAATAGCCAGCCCTGGGCTGCTGTGATATTTTGTTTAAAACAAGGGCTCAAATGAAAGCTCTAAGCTAAAGGAATCTATGGCTATGCAAAGCGTGCTAGCTATCACGTGGTAAATTACCAAAGAAGCCAAAGAATGACAAATGCTAAGCTATTTGCTAGCTAAATAAACAATGTACACATTTCAATATCACCACAATAATAATAATAATAATAATAATAATAATAATAATAATAATAATAATAATAAATATAACAATAATTAGGGCGGCACGGTGGTGCGGTGGGTAGCACTGTCGCCTCACAGCGACACAGGTTCTGGGTTCGATTCCTGGAGGCGGACCTCGTGCCTTTCTGTGTGGAGTTTGCACGTTCTCCCCGTGTTTGCGTGGGTTCTCTCCGGCTTCTCCGGCTTCCTCCCACAGTCCAAAGACGTGCATTAGGTTGATTGGCCTCTCTCCATTGCCCGTAGGTGTGAGTGTGTGAGTGAATGGTTGTCTGTCTATGTGTTGCCCTGCGATGGACTGGCGACCCGTCCAGGGTGTACCCTGCCTCTCGCCCGTAGACAGCTGGGATAGGCTCCAGCACCCCCGTGACCCCGCACTAGGGAGTAAGCGGTTCAGAAAATGGATGGATGGATAACAATAATTATTTTAATAATATTAATTAGTAATAATAATAATAATAAACTTTATTGATCCGTATCCTAGCGGTACCGGCTAGAAATAGTCGGGCTCACCTCCACACACAGCCTGGGCTCTGGAACCCAACTCCTTGAGAGGGGCTGGACCCTTTTCTACTCTGGAGTTGCCTGCGGTGAGAGGCGGCGGGCTGGTGTGGGCTTGCTCATAGCTCCCCAGCTTAGTCGCCATGTGTTGGAGTTTTCCCCGGTGGACGAGAGGGTCGCTTCCCTGCGCCTTCGGGTGGGGGATAGGTCACTCACCTATGTTGTGTTATGTTATTGGACTTCTGTGCTAGGCACAGTTTGGCCATAACAAACACCATGTTCGAACATAAGGGTGTCCATCGGTGCACATGGCACCAGGACACCCTAGGCCGGAGGTCGATGATAGACTTTGTAGTCGTTTCACCTGACCTTCGGCCATATGTTTTGGACACTCGGGTGAAGAGAGGGGCTGAGCTGTCAACTGATCACCACCTGGTGGTGAGTAGGATCCGCTGGCAGAGAAGGAGGCTGGAACGACTTGGCAGGCCCAAACGTATTGTGAGGGTCTGTTGGGAATGCCTGGCTGAACCCTCTGTCAGACGGACCTTTAACTCACACCTCCGGGAGAGCTTCGACCAGATTCCGAGGGAGGTGGGAGACATAGAGTCCGAGTGGACCATGTTCTCCGTCTCCATTGTCAACGCGGCCGTTCGGAGCTGTGGACGCAGGGTCTCCGGTGCCTGTTGTGGTGGTAATCCCCGAACCCGGTGGTGGACGCCAGAGGTAAGGAACGCCATCAAGCTGAAGAAGGAGTCCTACCAGGTATGGTTGACCTGTAGGACTCCTGAGGCAGCTGATGGGTACCGGCAGGCCAAGCGTGCTGCAGCCCGTGCCGTTGCGGAGGCAAAAACTCGGGCTTGGGAGGAGTTTGGGGAGGCCATGGAGGAGGACTATCGCTCGGCCTCAAAGAGATTCTGGCAAACCGTCCGGCGCCTCAGGAGGGGGAAGCAGTTCTTTACCAACTCTGTTTTACGTGGAGGTGTGGAGCTGTTGACCTCAACTGGGGATGTTATCGGACGGTGGAAGGAGTACTTTGAGGATCTCCTCAACCCCTCCAACATGCCTTCTGCTGAGAAAGCAGAGGCAGGGGACTCAGAGGCGGACTCGCCCATCACCCAGGCTGAGGTCACTGAGGTAGTTAGTAAGCTCCTCGGTGGCAGAGCAGCGGGGGTGGATGAGATCCGTCCTGAGTACCTCAAGTCTCTGGATGTTGTGGGGCTGTCTTGGGTGACACGCCTCTGCAACATCGCGTGGAGGAGGGGGACAGTTCCTCTGGACTGGACAACCGGGGTGGTTGTCCCTCTTTACAAAAAGGGGGACAGGAGAGTGTGTTCCAACTATAGGGGGATCACACTTCTCAGCCTCCCTGGGAAATTCTATGCCAGGGTACTGGAGAGGAGAATTCGGCCGATAGTCGAACCTCGGATACAGGAGGAACAATGTGGTTTTCGGCCTGGTCGTGGAACGCTGGACCAGCTTTATAACCTCAGCAGGGTGCTTGAGGGTTTGTGGGAGTTTGCCCAACCAGTCTACATGTGCTTTGTGGATCTGCAGAAGGCATTCGACCGCGTCCCTCGTGACATCCTGTGGGGGGTGCTCCGGGAGTATGGAGTCCAGGGCCCTTTGCTAAGGGCTGTTCGGTCTCTGTACAACCGGAGCAGGAGCTTGGTTTGCATTGCCAGCAATAAGTCAGACCTGTTCCCGGTGCATGTTGGACTTCGGCAGGGCTGCCCTTTGTCACCGGTTCTGTTCATTATTTTTATGGACAGAATTTCTAGGCGCAGCCAGGGGCCGGAGGGGGTCTGGTTTGGGGACCACAGGATAGCATCTCTGCTTTTTGCAGATGATGTTGTCCTGTTGGCTTCATCAGGCCAGGACCTCCAGCGTGCGCTGGTGCGGTTTGCAGCTGAGTGTGAAGCGGCTGGGATGAGAATCAGTTCCTCCAAATCTGAGGCCATGGTTCTCGACCGGAAAAAGGTGGTTTGCTCTCTCCAGGTTGGAGAAGAGTTCCTGCCCCAAGTGGAGGAGTTTAAGTATCTTGGGGTCTTGTTCACGAGTGAGGGAAGGAAGGAAGTGAGTTTGACAGACGGATCGGTGCGGCGGCTGCAGTAATGCGGTCGGTGTATCGGTCCGTCGTGGTGAAGAGGGAGCTGAGCCAAAAGGCAAAGCTCTCAATTTACCGGTCAATCTACGTTCCTACCCTCACCTATGATCATGAGCTTTAGGTCATGACCGAAAGGGCAAGGTCACGGATACAAGCGGCTGAAATGAGCTTCCTCCGCAGGGTGGCTGGGCGCTCCCTTAGAGATAAGGTGAGGAGCTCTGTCACCCGGGAGGAGCTCGGAGTAGAGTCGCTGCTCCTCCACATCGAGAGGAGCCAGCTGAGGTGGCTCGGGCATCTAGTTCGGATGCCTCCTGGACGCCTCCCTGGGGAGGTGTTCCGGGCATGTCCCACCGGTAGGAGGCCCCGAGGAAGACCTAGGACTCGCTGGAGAGACTACGTCTCTCGGCTGGCCTGGGAACGCCTTGGGGTCCCACCGGAAGAGCTGGAGGAAGTGTCCGGGGAAGAGGGAAGTCTGGAACTCTCTGCCTAGACTGCTGCCCCCGCGACCCGGCCCCGGATAAGCGGATGAAAATGGATGGATGGATGGATGGATCCGTATCCTGAGGGGAGCAGTAGGCTGCCACAGTGCAGCACCCGGGGGCTAGTGTGATGTGTCTTACACAAGGACACACTTGGTGCTCTGGTGGGCTCCGCTGTCCAAGTCAATGCTCTACAACTCACTACATCACTACAGAACAGGATAGACGAACTGGCTGTGCTGACAAAAACGTCTGCTACAGAGAATGCAGTCTGTTGTGCTCTGTAAAACGTGGCTTAAAGCAGGACAGTTACAGCGGTTACAGCGTTGTCTGGTTAACTCTCTCTTCAGCCTCACTACAAACCAAGTTTAAAGGTCCATGCACACGCTTTTTTCATGCTCCACATTGCTGAAGAATTGGACCTTGATGTCTCAGTAAGGTGTCTGTAACTTTTCATGCCAAAAAGCGCTGTAGATCGCCCACACGGCCCGTCTGAAAATGTGCGTTTTAAGCTCTCATCCACAACGCTCTATTTTCGGAGTGTGTCAGAAGCTAAACTGATCGCCACACCTCTTTAAGGAAGCGCATAGCCGTGATCCACCGCGGGAATCAAACGTCACGGTCACTGAATCCAACAGCGAAACTGGCTGACTCGTCCTCGTAGTGGAGTTCAACCATATGTTAGATCCAAAATCTGACTCTAAAGTCGAATGGGAGGCTGTTAAAGTGGTTACACTTCAACTGGCGCAAGGTACGTCTAACTGGCAGATTCACGTTTAATTTAATTTATTGATTTATATAATACGCAACTTGATTAGCTGCTAACGCTAATACTAATGGTTGCAAATTAGCAGCCTGAATTAATACAACAGAATATTCATAACACGACTACAGCTTGTTTGGGAGCATAGCTTGATAAACTAATATAAACTCATTTTTACATTTTTTTTCTTTCTCGTTCTGCTGCTGTGTGAAAAATCTTCAGCTGCAGCTTATATTTTGCCGTATTTGTCTGTAATTAAGTGCCAATGTAGGAACAGTGAATGCTTACAGAGGCATGGTGTGACTGCAACTATTGCTTTCAAGATATTGCACGTGTTTATTACTTTTATTAATAAATTAAAATTTTAAATAAATCTTACCTCAAGACGCCTGAACTAGTTGCCAAACCTACTGTCATGTATGGTTGATGATCCAGGACTGGAGCCAGTATGATTGAATGTGTATTCATTACAGAACACATTTAATATACAGTATATAAGACAATTATACATGCATGGAATAAATCAGTATCTCAGAAATTCATAAAAAAAACTTTAGAACATTTTACTATTTACAGATTAATCATAATGTACCTGTAAACTCTGGTTTCAAACATAGTTTTGTTTCTAATATATATATATATATATATATATATATATATATATATATATATATATATATTGTGTGTGTGTGTATATATCATATATATATCTATCATATCTACTATATATCTATATCATGTCTCGTGTTGCTGTGTCTCTCTCTCTCTCTAGTCTCTCTCTCTCATCTCTCTCTCTCATCTCATGTGTGTGTAGTCGTCTTCTCTGTGCTGGCTGCTGTCTCTCTCATCTCATCTCTCTCTCTCTCTCTCTCTCTCTCTCTCTCTATATATATATCTATATCTATAGGTAGTATATATATATATATATATATATGTATGATATCAAGTGCTAATATATAAACTAATAGAAATGTAGTTATTGTTTTTTCAGTACTATGCCTGTGTGTCTCTCAAGTTGTTGCAGGTATCTAGCCTAGAAGTCTTGTCAGCTGGTGCTGGGGACTTCTAGGGCGAAGAGTCCAAGTCATCCCACCGTCCCTGGTCTGGATCAGGGCAGTGTTTGCTCAGGGACAAGGCACCTATGTTGGACTTATGTTAGACCACCTGTGAAATACCTAAATTATTGTTTTTTTGGCAATACCTCAATAAAAGCTGAAATATTATAAAACATTTGTCTGTTTTCCCTCATTAGGTATATACATACAAAAATAGTTCAGTGAAACAGCAATAGTCAAAGCCAACTTTATTTTTAACCAATGCACCAGCACTATAATGCTGGATAAGTTACCATCACAATTAAATTTGCCAACCACAAAATGAACGGATAGGATTCATAGTTATGTTAAAGCATAGTTTCTGGAGTGGAACAGGTACAGCCATGGGCAGTTGGCTGGGGAGATGTGAGGATCTTTTTTGTCTTCATGTGTTGGAAGACATCGGAAGGAGTGCAGCTGCTGTACAGATGGAGGATGCAGTGACCAGTATTTCCTATGTATCTCACAACCTTTACAGATCTAAACAATAAATAGAGGTAGTTAGATCAGTTTTTATGGTGTTTGGAGCAAACACGTTTTCAACTTCTTTTATAGTGCTGGTTTGTTAAATCTTAGCATGACATTAATGACCTCCTTTCTGTCAGGTTGCTCAAATTCTGCTCAGAGGGCCGGTGGGACAGGGATGTTTACAAGGTCCTCCATAGAACAACCTGAGTCCAGCAGGACTTTATTGAAGATGGTCTCCATCACATTTTCAACATAATAATATTAACACTAGAGTTACAAATTACCCATCAACAGACTAAAATATCAAAATAAGTTGACCAACTGCATACAGAGTAAATACATAGACAATAAAATAGATCAGATTATGAATACCACAACTACTGAAATGTGAAATGCAAAATCTCTGTCAAATAAAACTGCATATTGGCCAACAAATTATTAAACTGCTGTTAAATTTACATACCTTTGCTCCTGAGGTGAGCAACAACTCTTTTACAAGGTAGCCGTGTGTCCACAGCCTGCAGTGATGTGTCAGTTTGACAAGCAACCTCCTCGCGTTTCGGTAGCTGGCATGCGTCAGCCTGTATAAAAAAAAAACACGTCACGTTTACAGCTAAAGTAGCTGACTAGATAAGCAACAACACACATGTTAGACATAGATAGAACCTGCCATAACCCAAATTCATGGGTCTACTCGGGCTACAACATAAACACGACAGGCTCGGTAGTAATTAGAAACACAGCTGACTCTCACAACTTACTAACGCTAGCCGCTAACGCTGCGCTACCATCGCGCTAGCAGCTATAATGTGAGCTAAGTGAATGACCTCAGTACCATATATCACACGATTCGAACCGGACAAATGCTGGAGAGGCTTGGACTCATCCAAATTGCGTGTCAGCACCTTGCAACACTGTCTCTCTCTGTCGCTGTAGCTGTTAGATTCAACGGTTATAGCAATCAGCATTCCTTACACAGGAGGGAAGCTACATTATAAACAGAGAAACTTCTGGAGTACATACATCAAATAAGAATCAAGCATGTACTTACGTTTGGGGAAGCAGCAAGTGGATAACGTCTTGTGGAACAGGGCGCTTCTTCAACCTGAGTGACTTCTTCTTCTTTAGGAAGGAGGGGGCGTACTTCTAACACACCAGGAATGTCTTAACGTGACCCAGGGAGTCAAATAAACGTACCCGAATACCAAAAAAGTGAATTTTGCATGTGCAGGCACCTTTAAGGCAGCTACCCATAACAACTTTTTCATTTAGGAAATAGATTGCTGGGGCAGTGTCACTATCCAAGTCCTGTAATGTCATCTCCTGTTTTATTTTGTTTCCATATCTGGTTTTCTGATCCACCATGTTTAGCTCCTACTTTATTTATGGTTACATGATTCACCAGCTGTCGCTAATTAGTAATTTACCATTGTATTTAGCCTTCAGTATTCACCCCAGTCCTCTGCCAGATTGTTGTGCGTTATCACCACTTTCCAGCGTTCCTAGTCTTGATCCTGCCTTTTGTTTTTGACCGCCTGCCTTTTCCGTGTTGTACTTTTGCTGAGCTAGGCCTACTACTGACCTTAGCCTGCTTCCGAAATGTCTCTGCCTGCTCCTTACCTGTACCGCCACTGAGTGATCACCTGTGGACCACCCTCTGCCTGTATCCTGACCTAAGAGTTTGTCATTAAATCCTCTATATTTACCTGCCTGTCTCCATCGCTGTGCATGTGGGTCCGCCCCCTCTGTAACCTTGACAGGCAGAGCTGGCCTAAGAGACTGCTTCAGCACTACAGACTGGAAAGCACTGCATGGGGCACGTAGGAGATCTCAAGGAGGCTGTCAACTGCACTACTGTGTGGGATGGGATGAAAGCAATCACTGAATGGAGCTCCAAGAGAAGAATTGCTAAAGATGATGTGGAGAGAGTAGATCAACTAAAGACTTCTTCAATAGATTCAACCACCATCATTTACACCTGGAGGGGCAGATAGAGACTGATGATGAGGACTGTTGGGTGCAGGTTGTACTGCACCCAACACTCCTCCAGTAACCAACCTCAGTACAGACAAATGTGAAACCATATCCACGAACACAGCAGCTGAAGTGTGCAGGGAGCTGAAAAGGCTTTGTCCCAATAAAGCAGCTAGGTCCAGATGGAGTATCTCTACGGTTGCTGAAGGCCTGTGCACTAGAGTTGAGAGATCCTCCATGGCGCATCCTCAACCCTAGTCTGAAATAGAGGAGGGTCCACAGTCTATAAAAATCATGCTGTTTCATCCCAGTCCAAAAGATACCACGCCCTGGAGAATTGAACGACTGTAAACGGTTGAACAGACCAGTTGCCCTGATGTTGCATATAATGACGAGCATGGAAAGGGTGCTGCTACACCATATCAGGCAACAGGCCCTGGCCAAGTGCATGGCCAGGGCCAAACTTATATGCAGTTTGCATATCAGGTGAAAAATGGGAATGGAGGATGCCATTATTCACATCCTGTACTAATCCCCCTCCCATCTGGACAGGAGCAATGAGGCTGTGAGAATTACATTCTTGGATATTTCCAGCACCTTTGATAGCCTCCAAACCCTGCTCCTGAGAGGCAAACTGCCAGAGATGGGACTGAGCTCACATCTGGTTGCATGGATTACGGACTACATGAAAGGCAGACCCCAGTATGTTCGACTAGTTCAATTCAATTCAATTCAATTCAATTTTATTTATATAGCGCCAAATCACAACAAAGTTATTTCAAGGCACTTTACAAAGTAAGGTTTAAAACCTCACACAACTAAACCCAACAAATCCCACATACAGCAAGCATTTAATTTGACAGCAACAGTGGAGAGGAAAAACTCCCTCTCTAACGAGGAAGAAACCTCCAGCAGAACCAGACTGGATGTGGGCGGCCATCTGCCTCGACCGGTTGGGGTGAGAGGATTGAGAGATAGAAAAGCACAGCAACAGCAACAAGCAACAACAAGCAACAACAGAGCACAGGCAGGATGGTAGGACCAGGGACTGGATGCAGGCAGGATGGTTGGATCCGCAGCTGCCCATCACAGAGACCAAACTTTGAGTCCAATGATACCTGTGGGTGAGGACAGAGAGGGAGAAAGAGTGGGGGTGGGGGGGAGAGAGGAGAGAAGCACAACTACTGGACAGAAAGAGACAAGGTTAGTTAAACATGGGACAATGATGGGAGGTTATGGGACAGAGGAGGTAGAAGGAAACAGAGGAGCTCAGTGTATAAATTAAGTCCCCCAGCAGTCTATGTCTATTGCAGCTTAACTAAGAGATGGTTCCTGTGACTAACAATAATTGCCAGTGACCTGAACCATCTCTAACTATAAGCTTTATCAAAAAGGAAGGTTTTAAGCCTAATCTTAAAGGTGGAGAGTGTGTCAGCTTCTCGAACCTGAAGAGGGAGCTGGTTCCAGAGGAGAGGAGCTTGGTAGCTAAAAGCTCTGCCCCCTGTTCTACATTTAAACACTCTAGGAACCGCAAGTAGCCCAGCGCTCTGAGAACGAAGTGTTCTGCTGGGAGCATAAGGAACTATAAGGTCTTTAAGATAAGAAGGAGCTTTATCATTGAGTACTTTGTATGTGAGTAGGAGAATTTTAAATTCTATCCTACATTTTACAGGCAGCCACTGCAGAGAGTCTAATGTAGGAGAAATGTGATCTCTCTTTCTAAATCCTGTCAGAACTCTGGCTGCAGCATTTTGAATGAGCTGTAGGCTTTTTAAGGAGCTGTTAGGACATTCTATGAGTAAGGAGTTACAGTAGTCCAGCCTAGAGGTAACAAATGCATGGATCAGTTTCTCTGCATCGCTCTGAGAGAGGATGCTTCTGATTTTAACTATATTTCTAAGGTGGAAGTAGGCGGTTCTGGAGATTTGTTTAATGTATGATGTAAAAGAGAGATCCTGGTCAAACATGACACCAAGGTTCCTCACAGTAGAATCTGAAGCTAATGTTATGCCATCCAGGGTGGCTATCTGACTCAATAGTGTCTCTCTCAGATTTTTAGGCCCAACAAAAAGAATCTCGGTTTTATCTGAGTTTAGTTGAAGGAGGTTTTGGGACATCCAGGATTTGATGTCTTTTAAACAACCCTGAGTTTTGACTAGTTGATCTGTTTCATTTGGTTCCAAGGACATGTATAACTGAGTATCATCTGCGTAAAAATGAAAATTAATAGAATGCTTTCTAATAATCTCACCTAGAGGAGACATGTATAAGCTAAACAGAATTGGACCCAGCACAGAACCCTGTGGAACTCCATAGCTAATCCTTGTGCGTGTGGAGAATTTATCATTAACATGAACAAACTGGAATCTGTTCAACCAAATAGGATTTAAACCATGCCAATGCTGTTCCATTAATCCCGATTCTATGTTCTAGTGTCTGTAATAGAATGTGATGATCAATTGTATCAAATGCAGCACTAAGATCTAACAGGACAAGGACAGAAACTAAACCATTGTCCGAAGCTAATAGAAGATCATTAGTGACTCTAACCAGAGCTGTTTCTGTGATGTTTTCTAAATCCTGACTGAAAATCTTCATACAGGTTATTCCCACTAAGGTGGTCAGATAATTGTTTAGCCACGATTTTTTCCAGAATCTTGGAAATAAAGGGTAAATTTGAAATGGTAAAACTAGTAGTTGGCAAGTCAAACACACTGGTCATCAGCATGGGACCACATGTACTCTCTCCAGTCCTGTTCACTCTGTATACATCCGACTTCCAGTATAACAGTATAACTGCCATGTGCAAAGCAGCTATTGTCAGCTACATAAATGGTAGGAAGGACAAAGAGTCCAAGAAGCTGATCGAGGGCTTTGTTGCAACCTCAACCACCTGCACCTAAATTCACTCAAAATCAAGGAGATGGTTGTTGGAAAAGTACTGCATTTAATCATTGAAACATTGTTGGAATTTATTTTGCTGATCTGCTCAAGCCTTGTTAGCTGTGCTATAGCCTTGAAGTTTTCTCCCCTCTGCTCAGCAAGAAATAGGGAGTACCGGTGTGTAGCATCCTTATCTGATGAGCCCAATGCTTGCTTTGTGCAGGAAATATTTCCCACGTACTGTGTGACTATGCACCTCCCAGAATGCAATACATATTATGAGCTGAATCCCTGTCTTCTCTACAGTGAGAGGAAGTTGCCTTTGCTGTAAACTGCTCACTCCTTGCAAGTAAAATCCTGAAGAAGGTCTCAACTGATTGTGTCTGCTTTATTTAAGATTTACAAAGGGAACTAACAATTTCCCTAACATAATTGGGGGCTCGTCCGGGATCCCAAGATCCTCTCTTTGCCGGGACATCGAGTCGGCGACTGAAGTCTGTGCACAGCCAGGTTTGGAACCTGCAGAAAATCCTGGGAGGTGAATTCCTGCCCAGGTGAGACGTCGGCTGGTGGTCCGACGAGGCGAGGTGACGGGATCCTGAACCAGGGCCAGGACACAGATCAGGCGAGTATGAAAAGAGTAAATCCTAAGGTATCTTAAATTCGTAAGTGGCTCACGAGGTAAAAGAAGACCGGGTCTTCAGAAAAGTTCCGTGACGAGGTCACGAGGTAAAAGAGGACGGGGTCCTCGTAAAATAGATTAATGATAGTTTGTCTGATTAAAGCAGCGGCAGAGTGGAAACCTGACGGTGTCAACGTAAACTCTGTGATCAGCTGGAGTAAATCAGACTATATAAATAAGTGTTATTGTTTGTCAGTCTCTAAGTGAATTTTAACTTCTTAGAGAAAGTCTCAGAGACCTTTTGTGTTGTGTGCCTGATTGAGATCAAAATTGAGAGGTTGGTTTGCTGAGACAGCTGTGTCCGCAGGAAACTAGTTCCTGTAGAAGCTTGGCACAGTCAATGATCTCTGTGAACACTGTGACTGATCGTTGATCTCAATCCTTGTAGTGAAGCAAATTAAAAAACACTAAGGGTGAAAACCTTGAAGGTGATTCAAAATACATGTCTAAAAGACATTCTCAGTCGACTATAATAATAATAATATATATATATATATATATATATATATATATATATATATATATATATATATATATTATATATATTATATATATATATATATATATATATATATATATATATATATATTAACTTACCACAGTGGAAAAAGAAATTTGGATTTGATGGAAATTTAAAAAAGTAGATTTGTGTAAAAAATTTGATGGATAAAATAACTGTGATAACTGAAACTGTTTAAAGAAAGAGATGGGGAATATAATAAAGGGACCAGTTAAAAATTCATGCTATATGCATAACAAGATTTAGAATTCAAAATAAACACTAAAGTGGTTTAAAACTATGGAATAAATTAAGTGAAGACATAAAAAATATTAATAGAATGATAGAAATATAATAGAAACTATATAATAGATATAATTTAAAAATTGTTTCATATTAATATAAAAAATAACCTATAATAGAACAATAATAATATAATTGATGTGCTTAAATATAAATATAAAGGCATGCGTCAATTAAAATATAGGAAAGAGAAAACAAGCTCATTGATTAACTAGATGGAACGTAAACATTCTGTTATAATTCCTTATTGTTAAAATACTTTACGTGATGTATGAAACTAATAGTCTATGTTCAGATGTTGAATACAAATCAATGAAATGAAGCAAAAGCAACAATGTTTGTTGTAGACAGTGAAGAATGCTATTGGCAAGATAACAGAGTATCTTGAGAAGTGGACAGAGAGGACGTGACAGAAAAAGGTTTAGAGGATGTGGTGGACGACCATTTAGGGTGAGAAAAGTGAAAGTGACGTTGATGAGGAAGAACTTCAAGTAAAAGTGTACTTATGTGAAAGACTGCATAATTACCCACAAATTAGCCTAACCATATTTGTCAAAAAGGAAAACCTGCACATGAGGTTGTTAACAGAGTTTATGATTGGAATCCAAAATAAAAGTGTGAATACTGTACAGCTCAATGACGGTGTGAAAGAGAATAGCTCTGAACTGGACAACCCAGACTGTGCCCACAGCCCACCTTAGAGGAAACCAACAATCAGCAACAGTGTGCTTTAAGTTTGGCAGAGAGACGCTGCCCATACTGCACGGCTGAGGCCACAGAGCAGCTGACTGTCCACAGAATGATTCTGCTGGGGCAAAGTGATGGGCGAGAGGCCGATGGGGTTCCAGTACCAGTGTAGATAACACTGAGGAGGGAGGTGAATGCACTGACACACTCCACAATGAAGATACACACACACACACACGCACGCACGCACACGCAGACGCAGACGCATTCACTGATGATGTCACAGCTAACAGCAATGAAGAATGCTTGCTATGCACAGACTCAGAAATGCTCACAGCTAACTGCAATGAAGAACGCTTGTAACGCTTAGATTCAGAAATGATTTGACAATGTTTGTCAAATGTAGAAAAGAAAAAGGGACTCAAAGGACAAACTGCAGAAAGGTTATTACTATGTTTGACGAGGGGAACCTCTCTTACCAACACCCCTCTATAAAGGAGCAGCAATATTGAGACGTGGGCCTTGCCATGTCTCAACGGGGGGGATGGTATGGTTAATAAACAAATACTATACTGCTTATGCATTTACAAATTATTTTAAGAAATTTTGTTCCCAATGCATCACATGCGCTAAATATAACCCTCAAGGAAATATTTGACAAACCAATTTAACAACCCTTCCAATGCCTTCCATATGTCAAAGGTGTTAAAACATCACAAGAAATGTTTTTCTGAAAATGCTTTTCAAGATGTGCCTTGTCCACAGGAGGGATCACTGCAGGTTGGTGACTGGGTGTTCATCAAAGTCATAAAGCGCAAGAACTGGACCCCACCCCGACGGGAGGCCCACACAGAGTGACGCTGACAACACCTACAGCCCTGCAAAGTCAAAGGCATCTCTGGGTGGATACACAACACACACTGCAAAAGACAACAGGTACAGGCAACCGAGTAGTACTGTCCGTGAGAAAAAACCCAACCGAGGGAGGGGAAAAGTCTGCCTACAAAGGGGGTCAGCAGCATTTAGAGCACTGGTCGTCTCAACGGCAGTGAAGAAACCAGCGGTACCTTCTCTCACTTATAGGGACATTCTCATAAGGAGATACTATGAGGGGACACTGTCCAGCCATGGGAGTTGTACTAACTCCCCTTGTACTGTTGATTGATGCTAAGCCACTCCCTGACCTCAATGAGGATGAGGAGAGACCTCCTGACCAGTATCACACTAACTTGTGGTATTGTTAAATGAAGACAGAGCACCCATAACTTTACTGGTTCAGTGTGTCTCTTATTATGATGGTCCTGATTTCATGGGGACCCTCCCACAGTCTGATATCAATTATGTCTGTGGACACACCATCTATGTGCATCTTCCACCCAATTGGGTAGGACGCTGTGCCCCTGTTTATGTTTCAGATGGCTCCTACGTGATGACACCACAGCAGACGACTTCCAAGGGACGGCTACGGAAGCGAGAGATCGACCTGAAGGAAAGTGATCGGATCTGGGGATCAGACGTTCCAATGGACAAAAAGCTCTGGACTACAGGCCAGAAAGTGGCACTATCCCTATTTCCAAGGTTAGGGGTAGGAACAAACATGCTAAGAGCTGAAACCATAAATTACTGAATGACTCAACAGGCACTCCGTGACCTGCAGCACACATCCAATGTGCAGGCGGCTGACGTAATGAAGGACAAATCCTGGTTTGATTGGTTTATGTCTGGCACAAGGACTGACATTCTGATGAAGATTTTTGGACCGATTCTACTGATTCTTTTGGTTCTGATGCTGATTGTGTTATGCGTAATTCCCTGTTTGAGGGCCATGATCATCAGGCTGGTGAATCAAGGCCTTCTCAGGGTGTGCGCAGTCATGCACTCTCGACAAATACACTATACACACCTTTAAGGCTCGATAACTGTGAAGAGGATCTCCACGATGTCGACGGAAATGGACACTAAGCTTTAAATATTGTGCTTCTGTGCTTTTGACCCTGCCTACGATGTTGAAACATTTATTCCATGTTTTATGATGACTGCACTGAAAATCGAAAGAAGTTGTGCTGTTCTGATGTATGCATGATTGTTTAATGAATGTTTCAATGTTAAACAGGAGGGAAATGTTGGAAAAATACTGCATTTAATCATTGAAACATCTTTTGCTCAAGCCTTGTTAGCTGTGCTATAGCCTTGAAGTTTTCTCCCCTCTGCTCAGCAAGAAATAGGGAGTACCGGTGTGTAGCATCCTTATCTGATGAGCCCAATGCTTGCTTTGTGCAGGAAATATTTCCCACGTACTGTGTGACTATGCACCTCCCAGAATGCAATACATATTATGAGCTGAATCCCTGTCTTCTCTTCAGTGAGAGGAAGTTGTCTTTGCTGTAAACTGCTCACTCCTTGCAAGTAAAATCCTGAAGAAGGTCTCAACTGATTGTGTCTGCTTTATTTAAGATTTACAAAGGGAACTAACAATTTCCCTAACAATGGTGGTGGACTTCAGGTGGCACAGACCTCAACCTGGGCCTTTGACCATCAACGGTGACTGTGACCACCTGGTCAAGTCATATAAATACTTGGGAGCACAGCTGAATAAGAAACAGGACTGGATGACTAACACAAACTCTGTAAGAAAGTGCAGACTTTGAATGCTAACATTAAAACACATTTACATTTAACACTAGGACTTGCACCTTGATGAACTTTTTAAAATTTTTTTCAACATGGGCAATTGCAATTGCACTGTGCACACTTTTGCATCCATTGTGGGCGTAAAGGGGACCAATCATGCAAAATCCACTTTTTAAACATTCTGGAGCATTCCTATGACTCTATGGGTCACGTTTACACACACTGAGCATGGTAAAAGTGCCTTTCCCTCTTTTTTTACATTTTGCGATTTTCTCCAATGGAGTCAAAGTGAGTCTGGTTCTTTCTTTGCAAATATGCTGCTGTGGGTTGCTGTTCCACCTAGGTGAAATCATGAGATATAAGGCAGCTTCACTGCCTGCCGCTCATATTTGTGTTGCATTAGCTGTTAGCGCGGCGTTAGTCATTAGCCCTTTGCACTTCAGTGCTAACAGCTGGGTGATTACTACAATAGAGCACTGCAGATGAACACGGTTATGTCTGTTATTACCCCGTCATGTGTCACAGCCTAAATCGACTTGTGATTTGGGGTTATGTCAATGTTCTATCAAATTCTAACATGTATGGTAACCGTGTTGTGGCCCAAGCTTAGTTGCTAATTAGTCACATATTTACAATAAGTGTTGCTTATCTAGTCAGTTACCTATAGCTTGTGTAACATTATATTTGTAGGACCATTACAATAATACAATTTACAGTAAACGTAACACTGTCTTTTTCTATACTGCATACCAGTTACTCACAGGCAAGGAGGTTGTCAAACAGAGAAATCACTGCAGACTGTCGGTACACAGACATCTGATGCTCAGCTCAGGAGTGAAGGTATGTACAGTACAATCACCAACAGTAAGATCATTTCCTAGGCAATATTTTAATTTTAATTGGTATAGACTGTTTAGATTTTATATTTGAATTGTTACAACTATGTTTATTCAATTCAATTCAATTCAATTTTATTTATATAGCGCCAAATCACAACAAAGTTATTTCAAGGCACTTTACAAAGTAAGGTTTAAAACCTCACAAAACTAAACCCAACAAATCCCACATACAGCAAGCATTTAATTTGACAGCAACAGTGGAGAGGAAAAACTCCCTCTCTAACGAGGAAGAAACCTCCAGCAGAACCAGACTGGATGTGGGCGGCCATCTGCCTCGACCGGTTGGGGTGAGAGGATAGAGAGATAGAAAAGCACAGCAACAGCAACAAGCAACAACAAGCAACAACAGAGCACAGGCAGGATGGTAGGACCAGGGACTGGATGCAGGCAGGATGGTTGGATCCGCAGCTGCCCATCACAGACACCAAACTTTGAGTCCAATGATACCTGTGGGTGAGGACAGAGAGGGAGAAAGAGTGGGGGTGGGGGGGGGGGGGGGAGGAGAGAAGCACAACTACTGGACAGAAAGAGACAAGGTTAGTTAAACATGGGACAATGATGGGAGGTTATGGGACAGAGGAGGTAGAAGGAAACAGAGGAGCTCAGTGTATAAATTAAGTCCCCCAGCAGTCTATGTCTATTGCAGCTTAACTAAGAGATGGTTCCTGTGACTAACAATAATTGCCAGTGACCTGAACCATCTCTAACTATAAGCTTTATCAAAAAGGAAGGTTTTAAGCCTAATCTTAAAGGTGGAGAGTGTGTCAGCTTCTCGAACCTGAAGAGGGAGCTGGTTCCAGAGGAGAGGAGCTTGGTAGCTAAAAGCTCTGCCCCCTGTTCTACATTTAAACACTCTAGGAACCGCAAGTAGCCCAGCGCTCTGAGAACGAAGTGTTCTGCTGGGAGCATAAGGAACTATAAGGTCTTTAAGATAAGAAGGAGCTTTATCATTGAGTACTTTGTATGTGAGTAGGAGAATTTTAAATTCTATCCTACATTTTACAGGCAGCCAGTGCAGAGAAGCTAATGTAGGAGAAATGTGATCTCTCTTTCTAAGTCCTGTCAGAACTCTGGCTGCAGCATTTTGAATGAGCTGTAGGTTTTTTAAGGAGCTGTTAGGACATCCTATGAGTAAGGAGTTACAGTAGTCCAGCCTAGAGGTAACAAATGCATGGATCAGTTTCTCTGCATCGCTCTGAGAGAGGATGCTTCTGATTTTAACTATATTTCTAAGGTGGAAGTAGGCGGTTCTGGAGATTTGTTTAATGTATGATGTAAAAGAGAGATCCTGGTCAAACATGACACCAAGGTTCCTCACAGTAGAATCTGAAGCTAATGTTATGCCATCCAGGGTGGCTATCTGACTCAATAGTGTCTCTCTCAGATTTTTAGGCCCAACAATAAGAATCTCGGTTTTATCTGAGTTTAGTTGAAGGAAGTTTTGGGACATCCAGGATTTGATGTCTTTTAAACAACCCTGAATTTTGACTAGTTGATCTGTTTCATTTGGTTCCAAGGACATGTATAGCTGAGTATCATCTGCGTAAAAATGAAAATTAATAGAATGCTTTCTAATAATCTCACCTAGAGGAGACATGTATAAGCTAAACAGAATTGGACCCAGCACAGAACCCTGTGGAACTCCATAGCTAATCCTTGTGCGTGTGGAGAATTTATCATTAACATGAACAAACTGGAATCTGTTCAACAAATAGGATTTAAACCATCCCAATGCTGTTCCATTAATCCCGATTCTATGTTCTAGTGTCTGTAATAGAATGTGATGATCAATTGTATCAAATGCAGCACTAAGATCTAACAGGACAAGGACAGAAACTAGACCATTGTCCGAAGCTAATAGAAGATCATTAGTGACTCTAACCAGAGCTGTTTCTGTGCTATGATGTTTTCTAAATCCTGACTGAAAATCTTCATACAGGTTATTCCCACTACGGTGGTCAGATAATTGTTTAGCCACGATTTTTTCCAGAATCTTGGAAATAAAGGGTAAATTTGAAATGGGTCAAGGGTTGGTTTTTTCAATAGAGGTTTGACCACAGCCACCTTAAAAGCCTGTGGTACATAGCCTAGTTGTAAAGATTGGTTGATTTGATTTAATATGGATGAGCTGATTAAAGGTAGAACTTCTTTGAGTAATCTGGTTGGGATTGGATCTAAAAGACAAGTGGACGACTTGGAAGAGTTGATTATTGAGGTTAACTCCATATGAGTTATGGGGGAGAAGCTGTCTAGGTAAGACAAAGGATTTAATAAATTTAAAGTTAATGGATCTAGACAGTGCTTTCTGTCATTTGGAAGAAGTCGCTGCTGAATGTTTTTTCTAATGATAATAATTTTATTAGTAAAGTAGTTCATAAAGTCATTGCTGCTGAGATTTAAGGGGATAGTAGACTCAATACAGCTATGACTCTTTGTCAGCCTGGCTACAGTGCTGAAAAGAAACCTGGGGTTGTTTTTGTTTTCCTCAATTAGGGAGGAATAATATGTTTTTCTAGCAGCACAAAGTGCTTTTTTATATTTCATTAGACTGTCCTTCCATGCAATGCAGTTTACATTTATTTTGTTGGAACGCCACTGTCTTTTTAGTTGTCTAGTCCTTTGCTTTAGACTGCGGATGTCTGAGTTATACCACGGAGCTAACCTCCTCTGATTCACTGTCTTCTTCTTCAGAGGAGCCACTGTGTCTAACATTGTACGTAGAGAAGCTGCAGCATCATCTACAAGACAGTCAACCTGTTCATAAGGATTAAGGTGACTGTTCTCTGTGTATCTGCAAGACATTGAGGCAAAAGATGATGGAATCATCTGCTTGAATCTGGCAACAGCATTGTCAGATAAACATCTGCTATAGTAACATTTCTTTCCAGCTGTTATAGGGTCAGTTGTGCTAAATTCAAAAGTTAATAAGAAATGGTCAGATAACAGAGGGTTTTGGGGAAGAACTATTAAATTATCAATTTCAACTCCATATGTCAGGACAAGATCTAGAGTGTGGTTAAAACGATGAGTGGGTTCATTTACCTGCTGTGTAAAACCAATAGTGTCTATTAAGGAGTTAAAAGCAGTGCTGAGACAGTTGCTGTCAACATCTACATGAATGTTAAAGTCTCCCACTACAATGACTTTATCTGTGCTAAGAACTAAGTCAGATAAGAATTCAGAGAATTCAGTTAAGAACTCTGAATATGGAGCAGGAGGACGGTAAACAATACAAAACACAACTGGTTTCTGAGTTTTAGAGTCTGGGTGAGAAAGGCTCAGAGTGAGGCTCTCAAATGAGTTATAACTATGTTTAGGTTTAGGAGTAAATAATAAATCTGATTTATAAACTGCTGCTACTCCTCCACCTCTACCTGTACTTCTTGGAACATGATAGTTGATGTGACTCATTGGAGTCGACTCATTTAAAGTAACATATTCATCCTGCTGCAGCCAGGTTTCAGTGAGACAGAACAGATCTATGTGATGGTCACTTATCAAGTCATTTATTAAAAAGGATTTAGATGAGAGAGATCTGATATTTAATAAACCGCACTTCATTAGCTTACTATTACTTTGTTCCGTAAGAGGAACTGTTTTGATGTTTATTAAATTCTGGTAAGTCACTCCTCTTTGATTTGTTTGTGACTTGTATAGTTTAGGTGGTCGAGAAGCAGACACAGTCTCTATGCGATAACTAAGACTAAGAGTGGGTCGCGGCTGTAGAGAACATGCAGAGAGGCGTGTAAGACTGCGACTCCGACTGCGACTCTGCGTCCTGGGCTCCACTCTGAGTTGTCACGGAGTGGGGGGACTAAGCAACATGGCCATGTTACTAGAGAGCAGAGAGGCTCCGTTCAACGTGGGATGGACGCCGTCTCTTCTAATCAGCCCAGGTTTTCCCCAAAAAGTGCTCCAATTAGCCTCAAAGCCCACATCGTTTGCAGGACACCACCTAGACAACCAGCGGTGGAGCGATGACAGCCGGGTATACATGTCATCGCTGGTCACATTGGGGAGGGGTCCAGAGAAAACTACGGAGTCCGACATTGTTTTGGCGAACGAACACACCGACTCAATGTTAGTTTTAGTGACTTCCGATTGGCGTAACCGGGCGTCATTAGCTCCTGCGTGTATTACGATCTTAGCGTACTTACGTTTATCCTTAGACAGGAGCTTAAGATAAGACTCAATGTCGCCCGCTCTGGCCCCAGGCAAACACCTAACTATGACCGCTGGATTCTCTAACTTCACGTTTCGGACTATGGAGTCACCAATGATCAGAGTGGGTTTCTCAGCGGGTGTGTCGCTGAGTGGGGAAAATCTGTTTGAAACGTGAAGCGGTTGGTGGTGCACCGTGGGTGCCTGCCTAAAGCTACATTTCTTACGAGCCGTGACCCAGTCGTTGCCCAGCTGCCTGGGACCTGCCGGGGGACTGGTAGCAGCTAAGCTAGGAGGCTCCGCACCGGCTAAAGGGACCTGGCTAGCTGGCCTGTTTTCTAAAGTGCGAAGCCGAGACTCTAAGTCTAACAACCTCGCCTCCAACCCTGCAACTAGCGTACACCTATTACAGATACCATTACCATCACTAAAGGAGGCGGAGGATAAGCTAAACATAAGACACACCGAGCACCGAACAGAGCGAGAGGGAGAGGAAAAGGGGGAAGCCATAGCAGGAAAGTAAGCTAGGAGCTACGCTAGCGGAGAAAACACTTAGATAACAGTGTAAATTAGCAGGACGTTTAATGAAAGGAAAAGATGCTTGAGTGTTACAAGCTTGTTTTGAAACTTTTAGCAGTCGCTATCGGATATAAAACGATAATATTTAGAAAAGAGCGGAGAGTAACGCTGTACACACACAGCGGCAGCAAACCTCAGTAACCGGAAGTGACGCGATACGCTTACCGTCAGTCAGCCGTCAGTCAGTTGGCATCCAACTGTTATCTGTTGTCTTATATTGTGTATTGTTAAATTAGAGAAGGTTGTGACCTACATAATACATACTGAACATTTCACTAATCCACAATTCTGATTGCAGTACCTTTGTTGATAAGCTGATGCCGCAGCCGCGGCCTCCGTCTGGTAGAGCGCTGCCTCTCTCAAAGTATTCCAAATAGTGATCTATTAAATGCTTGCTGTATGTGGGATTTGTTGGGTTTAGTTGTGTGAGGTTTTAAACCTTACTTTGTAAAGTGCCTTGAAATAACTTTGTTGTGATTTGGCGCTATATAAATAAAAATTGATCAGAACAAAGATCACCACATCTGCCCGGTCATCTGTCTACAACTATATCTGTCCTGCTGCAGAAACAAATCTCCAACATAATCAGGTTTACCACCTACCCAGCAAAGCACTTCCACTGCAAGGCCCCCCAAAAGCTTTTGTCCTCAAACCCCCAGTTGTTTTTATGAGGGCAAAACACTTTTTACAGCCAGGCTGCTCAGGCACTGGGAAGAGTAGCAGGCTCTCCAGTTCGTTCCTGATTTGTTCGTACGGATCTTTACGGATCGTTCATGCTTTCTTTTGTCACACGACAGCTGTAGATCAGGAAATGAACAATGTCTGATTTCTGAAGTTCATTTATTTGTCACCTAACAGCTGACATGAATTATTTAATCGTGGAATCATAATTAATTAGTGGTTTCTGATTCTTGTAGACGTCTGCAGTTTTATTGTGTATATAATATAAAGTCTGTTCGTAAATCAATACTTGTTGATTTTGTGGTGCTGTATACAGTACTCTGCCACTACTACTACTACCTACTACTACTACTACTAATAATAATATTCTAATAATAAATCTCCTTCCTCCTTCCTCCTCTCTCTCTCTCTCTCTCTCTCTCTCTCTCTCTCACACACACACACACACGCACACACACACACACACACACACACACACACACACACACACACACACACACACGCACACACACACACACCTCTTATCTCAGGTAACACGCATACACATACAGTACTTCCAGACGAACACACCATAGGATTGAGTCGTGATCTGCTAAGTTATCCAAGATAGTGTTGACACTGGAGTTAATATTAATTGTTTAATAAAGCGTTCATAATTTAATTGGTCATTGTCTGTGATTATTTGTATATGGTTTTACAGCACTGGTGAATCGAGTTGGCTATGGTACGGAGTTCATCCTTCAACCAACTTAAACGCAATTAAGACTGTATTGGCTATTCCAAACTGGTTATTGGTCTCTGGTAACAGAGTGGTGCCCCGTAAATTAAGTAATTATTAATTCCATTAATAATTACTAATCGATAATATTAAGCGTTTCACTTACCAAACTATAGACCTTTGTCTATATTATCAGGGAATTCTTTGCTGTGTGCCCACTGTTGGTACCTACACTCCTGGGATGGTTTATTTTGAAAAATATTTTAGATCCCTTTCTGTGTTCACCTGTCGTTAATATTCCCTCTGTGCATTTAACCTCCTGTTCTTCCTCCGATAGCTGCCAGATCGTCTGCCATTACCGATGGCTCCGATGCAGTTATTTTGTCTGCTTCTACTGTACGTTTTGTCAGTGGGATCCTCTATGTTTTTAGGAGGAATTTTTAGTTCTTTGCCTTGGGGGGGTGCATGTGTCTTTCTTTGGGCTTCCCCTGCTCCTGCAGGGCCTAGAGATTACCCCGGGCTTCGAGGAAATAAAAGGCTGTGTGGTGCTCTGAGTTGTTACAGGGCTGCGCAACTCTCCACATCAGTTCCAGCTCACTGACCACATCAAACGGACAATCAGTTCTCTCCGACTCTCTCATAAGAAATTGTCTAGGTTAAAATCAATAAAATTCAGTCCTTTTTCAGCTTTCAATATTGCACGAGAAACCAGGACCAATTTCAAAAAACTAATTTCTTTTTATCTTAAAAACCTTAAAAATCACAAACCAATATTTAGACTTCCTCTGTCACGATTCATGTCAGTTCCTGTTTTATTCTGAAAGGACTTCTTGTTCACAACCCATCTCAGCTGTTCCTGTCATTCACGGTTCCCATTATCCACACCTGTCTGTAATTAGTAATCAACACCGGTATATAGTCTTCACCTCTTACACACTCTAGCTGCCAGATTGTTGAGTCTTTGCACCACTATCCAGCGTTCTAGTATTGTTATCTCGTTTTGCTGATCTTGCCTGTTATTGACCGCCGATTCCTGCCTTACCCTCCTCTGTACCTTGGTCCTGGATTGTGGTATTCGTCTGACCAGTGAGTTTTGCCTAGCCCTTGTCTGTACCTTTGCCGAGCCTATCCGTGTACCGAACCATTGCCAAGTCCTCGAGTGTGCTGTGCATGTGAGTGTGCTGTGCATGTGGGTCCGACATCTGCCGAAACCTGACAGAACAATCTGGCCAGACTTGGACCCAGCCAGCGCCCAGCCTGCACCCAGGTCTGTTACAGTTTTTCTTTTTCCCTTTTTTCTCTGTTTGTTCGGCTCCGTGCATAACCACGCACCGGAGCGATGGAGTTTTTTCCCCCGAGCTTACCGGAGGATATCCGCGGAGATCTCCAGACTAGCGAACAAATATGCGGAAGCGCCCGGCATGGATGCATGTCTCCGTCTAGTGAAACTGGCTCTCGAGATATTGGAGGACGAATATTGGTGGCTTGAGTATCCCGGGGTGCAGGCGTGTTATGAACGACTCCAGCGGATGAAGAGGGGTTAGGCACGCGCTCTGCGCGCATCGTCCACCTGTGCTGCCGCAGCTGCTCCCGCCGCAGTTCCTCCGGCGGTTCACGTTCCTGTTCCTGTCGCCGCTTCGGCGGTTAATGTCTCCACTCCTGTCACCGCTCCAGCAGATCAGATTCCCGTTCCGGTCACCGCCCCGGCGGTTCACGTCTCCGTTCCCGCCGCCGCTCCGACGGTTCCAGCCCAAGCTCCAGACGCCGCAGTCTCGGTTCATCACACGGACCCAGTTACAGAGAGCCAGCCCGCGCTGCTCCCAGCGCCTCAAACGACAAACAGTCGCGGGCGCTCTGGATGACGTCGGCGAAGGCGCGGTTCCAGGGCCCCGGGTCCCGAGACCTCGGTCGTGGTGACCGAGCAGCTCTCTTCCCCGGCAGAGGACTCCCTTGGTTCCCCCACTGACTGTGAGCCAGCAGCCACACCAAGTCCTACTTCTCAGTCAGGTCAGTCAAGCCACGCTCAGTCTCCAGCCCCAGTTCAGTCGTGCTCTGCTTAGGCTCCAGCCCCAGTTCAGACGTGCTCTGCTCAGTCTCCAGCCCCAGTTCAGTCGTGCTCCGTTCAGGTTCCAGCTCAGCCTTGTCACGTCCAGGTTCCAGCTCAGCCTTGTCACGTCCAGGTTCCAGCTCAGCCCTGTCGCGTCCAGGTTCCAGCTCAGCCCTGTCGCGTCCAGAGTCCAGCTCAGCCTTGTTGCGTTCAGGTTCCAGTCCAGTCCAGTTTCGTTCGGGTTCCAGTCCAGTCGAGTCACGTTCGGGTTCAGGTCCAGTCGAGTCACGTTCGGGTTCAGGTCCAGTCGAGCCACGCTCAGGTTCCAGTCAAGTCGAGCCATGTTCAGGTTCCAGTCCAGTTGAGTCACGTTCAGGTTCCAGTCCAGTCGAGTAACGCTCCAGTCCAGTCGAGTAACGCTCCAGTCCAGTCGAGTCACGCTCCAGTCCAGTCGAGTCACGCTCAGGCCTTGTCCCAGCCAGGGGGCACCACCCGTCAAACAAGTGCTATTCACGACCGATCAGGCCCGACGTCTACTCCGTCGAGCTTGGCAAATGCAAGCAGCCATGCCGACTCCAGCGAGGAAGCCACCCCCGTCCCAGTCCCTGCCGGCTCCAGTGAGGAGTCCGAGAGCAGCACTGCCAGCTCCAGTGAGGAGTCCGAGAGCAGCACTGCCGGCTCCAGTGAGGACGCCGCTCCAGTCCCCGTCGACCCTGTAGAGGTCATTCTAGTTCCTGTCGGCCCTGTAGAGGTCGTTCCAGTTCCTGTTCCTGTCGGCTCCCGCGAGGATGCCGTTCTAGTTCCTGTTCCTGTCGGCTCCCGCGAAGACGCCATTCGTGTTCCTGTCAGCCTCGGAGGGGCAGTCCCCGCCGACCTCCAGGAGGAGGTCGCGCCAGCTGGAGTTTCTGCCGCAGTCCCCGCCGACCTCCAGGAGGAGGTCACGCCAGCCGCGGTTCCCGCCGACCTCCAGGAGGAGGTTCCGGGCTTCGGGAACGCTAGCCAGAGGGCTGCCTCTGCAGCTCCTGAGGCCCGGTCCCGGCCACGCTCGTCTCAGCTCCTGGTGGTCCGGCCCCGGCCTCGCTCGTCTCCGCTCCTGGTGGCTCGGCGCCTGCTGCGTCTGCATCAGTTCCCGGTGGTCCGGCTCCGGCTGCATCTGCATCGGTTCCTGGTGGTCCGGCTCCGGCCACGTCTCCACGTCTGTCTCCGTCTCTGATTCCGGCTTCGTCTCTGGTCCCGACTCTGGCTCCACGTCTGTCTTCGTCTGTGGTTCCGGCATCGTCTCCACGTCTGTCCTCGTCTCTGGTTCCGGCCTCGTCTCCATGTCTGTCCTCGTCTCTGGGTCCGGCCTCGTCTCCACGTTTCGTCTCTGGGTCCGGCCTCATCTCTGGTTCTTCTGCCGGACTGGTGGCCTCGCCCTCGGCACCTCCTGCTGTTTGGATTGTGCTGCCTCCTGCGGCGCCGTCCGCCTCAACGCCGCCGTCGTCACGGCCGTTCGCCGGGGGTACGCCCCCTCCTGCCACGGCAATGGCGCAGTCTCTGCCGTCGTCGGCCACCACGATCCGGGAATCCCCAGAGCATCTCTGTCGGGAGGGGGCTGGACTCGGCTCCGCCCTTCCGGATACTGCCAGTCGTCGCGGTGGACTCCCCTGCTACCACCCTCCAGAAGAGGGGGTTTCTGGGCCCCATGGGGTCTTTGAGGACGAACTCTGTAGACTCTCTGTTTCGGTTTGTGGACTCATGATGGACTCACGTTTTTATTCTGAAAGGACTTCCTGTTCACACTCCATCTCAGCTGTTCCTGTCATTCCCGGTTCCCATTATCCACACCTGTCTGTAATTAGTAATCAACACCGGTATATAGTCTTCACCTCTTACACACTCTAGCTGCCAGATTGTTGAGTCTTAGCACCACTATCCAGCGTTCTAGTATTGCTATCTCGTTTTGCTGATCTTGCCTGTTATTGACCGCCGATTCCTGCCTGACCCTCCTCTGTACCTTCATCCTGGATTGTGGTATTCGTCTGACCGTCTGACCAGTGAGTTTTGCCTAGCCCTTGTCTGTACCTTTGCCGAGCCTATCTGTGTACCGAACCATTGCCTGTCTCTTGGACCTGATCTCGCCTGTTCCTCATTGTTCCTAAAATCGAGATACACTGTGTAAGACCCGGACTGCCTGACAACGCTATACAATAAAACCCTGCTTAATTCATCAAGTCCTCGAGTGTGCTGTGCATGTGGGTCCGACATCTGCCGAAGCCTGACATCCATTATACAGAGCATGATTAGGTTAAATAAATTGAACAAAAAAAAATCAAATATGTGTTGCAAGTCAGAAGTCCACGTCAAAAAGACATGTACAGTCACAAGAAAAATGTAATGTAAGTTGTTGAGATCTCTTCAAAATCGCAAATAGACAGTAATACCATTCTAAAACTCAATTTACGACATTGTTTAGTGATTTTATTCTATTCTTCTATTAAATCTTTTGTTTATAAATTTATTTATTTATTTTTTATAAACCCTTATTAGTCCCACAGCTCGGGGAGCTAGTGCAAAGTGATGCTGAGGCGGGGGATTGAACTGCACACCTTTTGCCTTCTGAGGCTGACACTCTACCAACTGAGCCAGACATGCCCAATAATCCAATATTTCTAGGAAAATTACTAATAGAATCAAATTTTGTAAACACTCTGGAGAACACAATCTGGCCACAACAAAAATTAACCCTGCAAAGTTTCAGAAAATCACAATAACGTAAATCAGAAATAACATGAATACTCTAGATTCACATTCGGCTGCGCACCAAATGCCCATGCACCTGCGGATGTGATGTTGAACAGAGGGGCGAGATCAGCCTCCTGCTTGGGAAATAGTGGTGGCCGGTTCGTGGCAGCCCAGAGAGAACAGAAAGTGAGACATAACTGTGGCTGAAGAGGTGAGGGAGCTATGGGTGTACTCCACCCAGGGGAGGTACTCAAGTGCTGCAGTCTAGAGGTGGCTAGAGGGCTGACTCAACATTTTGATTCATTTTGACTCTCTGCCTGGCTGTTGGTTTGGGGGTGATAACCTGAGGACAGACTAACAGTGGCTCCCAGGGCAGAACAAAAAGCCTTCCAAACCTGGGAAATGAACTGCGAGCCATGATTAGACACAATGTCCAAAGGGATGTCATTTAGTCGAAACAAAGGAGTGTTAAGGAGCTTCGCTGTTTCCAGGGCTGAAGGAAGACCAGAAAGTAGGACATAGTGGACTTGGAAAACCGGTCAACAATGGTTAGGATTACGGAGAAGTCATTTGCCACCGGCAGTTCAGTTATAAAATCCACAGCAATGTGTGACCAGGGTCTGCTGGGCATCGACAGAGGGCAAAGCAGGCCTGCTGGAGCTGAATGTGTGGACTTTCCTCTGGCACATATGAAGCAAGCAGCCACAAACTCCTGGGCGTGTGATAGCGATGGCCACCAGAAATGTTCTTGCAGAAGCAAGATTGTCCGAGGGCCTCCTGGATTGCAGGCGAACTTCGATTCGTGCCCCCACCGGAGGACCACTGAGCGAGCTTCAAGAGATACGTAAAGCCAATATGCTGGAGCGTCTGGAGGACCTGGCTCTGACTGCTGAGCTCATAAGACTATATCTTTAACCTTCCAAGTGAGGGTGCCAATGATGCAGTTGGATGGCAGGATGGAGTCAGGTTGAGTTGTGGACGGGTCTGGGGAAAACTGACGGGAAAGAGAATCTGGTTTAATGTTCTAAAAGTAAGCGTAAAGTTAAACCTGTCAAAGAATAGGGACCAACGGGTCTGCCAGGAGTTCAGACGCTGAACGTATATACGGTAAAGTCTTATGGTCAGTCCAAACCACAAAGGGCTCCTCTGCATCCTTCAGCTAGTGTCTTCATTCAACGCCAGCAATTCCCAATTCCCTACATCTCGGGTGGCAGCCGATGTAAAAAGAAGGACACTGGATGTAGGCTGTGATCTGCACCTCGTCTCTGCCATGAATGCGCATGGATGGAACTTGCCGTCGGCAGGGTCCCCTTAGGAGATCACCGCCCTAATACCAGAACTGGAAGCAGGCACGGCCAGACTGGCTTGAAAGCACAGAACAACCATTCTTATTCTAAACGGATGACAAGAATCTGGAATACCTACATACCGCAAAGCCGATGGTCATTGTTTTTTGGCCGCTTTAACGTTCATCTGTCCTATCCTTCAGGATCCAGGAATGGCAAACTGGACACACTGTCTCGAATCCATGAGGCCGAGCAGGAACCCAAGAAACTCCAACTTATCCTCCCTGCCGGCTGTGTGGTCGGGGCCGTGATCTAGTCTATTGAGGCTCAAGTTAAAGACTTCCAGCTGTTCCAGAGGGACCACCTAACTGTCTGTTTGTTCACCCACTGCTTCAGGGGGAAGCTACAGTGTATCCATTGGGCCCATGCCTCACTATTCAGTGGCCATCCCGGCATGGATCGCACGGCGTTTGTAGTGGGGCAAAGATTCCTCCGGTTCCTCTCAGGCCTTGGTCCCACATAGCTTTAGACTTTGTCACCGGTCTCCCACCGTCACACTGTTGTTATGACTGTCATTGACAGATTTTCTCATCTGGTTAATTTAGTTCCTCTTCCTAAGTTGCCCACAGCCAAGCAGACAGCGCAAGCTATGCTAGAACACGTCGAGGACCAGTTTGTTTCGAGGTTTTGGAAGGTGTCCAATGAACAGACGGAGCATACCAACCAGCAGTTTGAGACCGGCCTGCTTCTTTTCGCTTCCCGAAACCCTGCTATGTGGTGTTCCAGTCTGTATGGGTGGAGTACACCCACAACACCCTGCCTTGTGCGGCGACAGAACTCACACTCTTCCAGGGTGCCTATGGGTTTCACCCCATGCTTAGTTTAGTCTTCACTTCCGGTCACATGTTAGTCCAGCTGTCATTAATCTGTTAATCACCATAGTATTTAACTGTCAATACTCACCGTAGCTCTCCACCAGATCGTTGTGTGCATTGAGGGCCAAACTGCGCCCAGGGTCCAATGTAGACAGCAGCCCAAGTAGCTCACCACAACATGTGATTAGTGGTGATGTCCAGATCAGCTTCCCATTTAGAGATCGGAAGGTTCACTATGTCATCAATATTGGAAATTAAAATATAGATTTTTGATACTGTCCTTTTCCCTGAGATATCAATAAATCGTTCTTTTTGCATTAAGTATTGACTTTAGTTGTTGATATAAGAAATTGGCATGAGTGATTCCATATCGGGACACAAATTTTTCAAAAGAGGTAAACTTGTCTCTTGTGAAAACATGTTTTAGATGTGTTATCCCTTTGATATGCTAAGTTGGAAAGTGTATTGCCTATTTGTTTTGTATGATGTCTGGATTGTTCTCGAGAGGTGTGTTTTGGCAAAGAGTAAGCGAAGATCCATTTATTTTAAGAAAATCCCACAAGGCTTGTTAATACTTTGGTAGCAACTTAGCAACTATGATGATGGATTTTGGTGCTGATAAATTGTAGATCTGAAACTTTAATGTTCCCACAAGATGTTTGTTCAATTCCAATGTCGTGGTGGCTTAGTTTTCCACAAAAATGATAAGTCTAATCTCTTAAACCACACCTGGCCTGGTTGAGATGGAATCATTGAAAATAAATATGTAATTAATTTTTGGCAGGACCATCATTTTTATGGTGGCAATTCCTCCCATAAGTGAAATGGGTTAGGACTGCCATCTTTTAAGGCTGGCTTCTATTTGTTTTAATAAAAGATTGTAGTTTAGATAAATAAGCTCTGATAGCCTAGACGACAATTTAATGCCCAAGTATCTAATGTTCCCTGAGCACTATAGATTTTGTCCAGTTAATAGAGCATTCTGAAAGTCCCAAAAATTCATCTATGAGGCTGATAGTTTTAATACATCAACAGCATATAAATGTATTTTATGATTCACTGATTTGGTTGATATTCAATTATCGAAAGCTTTTTCTGCATCTAAGGAGACAATGGCTGACTCGGTTGGTGACATAATCAATTCAACTGATTAATCTGTTCATATTGTTTGTTGACTGTCTACCATTGATGAAGCCTGTTTGCTCAGAGTGAATTATATATGGAGTGATTTTTTTTATTAGTGAAATTGGTCTGTAGCTTGATGGAGGCGTGGGGTCTTTTCTTGGTTTTTGGGTGGGTAATGAATGCTGTTGTTTAACTTCATTTTGTAAAAGCTAGGTGCCAGCATGGACCAGAACTCCTTATAGAATCCAGATGAGAATCCAGCTGCCCCTGGAGCTTTTTTATTTGGCAGGTCTGGTTTATTCAGAAACGCCTCTATGGCTGAGGTGGATGTATCTACTTGGGACGTATATAACTCTTTTCATTTTGTGGGGATTATGTGGGATGTTCCCTTTCTTATTAGTTATTGAATGGATGATTTGTTTCTCTATTATTTTTTAACTGGTAAAAGTTAAAAGCTAAAAGTTTACCGCATTTGTTAGTGTGGTCAAAGGTCTCCGAACGTAACTGATCTATCTGAAACTGAATTTTATGACCAATAATTGTATTTAATTTCAGCTTTAGATTTCTTAGGTCTTCTAGGATATCATTGGTTGTAGAGGCAGCATATTTAATTTCTGGAGATTTAATTTTTTGTTCTAATTCTAATTCAAGTAGAATGTCCTTTTTTTCTTGTGTGATGAATATGAAATTATTCTACTACGCTTAAATGCCTTCCCAGTCTCCCAAAGAACACAAGGTGAGGTTCCTGGTGTATCGTTGATTTCCATAAAGGTTGCCCAATCTCTCCTCACATAACTCATGAAGTCTTGATCATTGAGTAATGATGTATCAAACCTCCAATTCCTGGTTGATGGTGTAACTGTCTTAATCAAGGAAATGGACACTGGCGCATGATCACTGATGGTGATAGAGTGAATATTGATGTCAGAGACATCTTGTAAGACTGAGTTATTTACTCTCTACGGGTGAGAGTGTTAAACTGGAGGGAAGAAGGTATACATGTATTCCCTGGAGGTAGGATGACCATGTGTCACAGAAACCAAAATCATTCATGTACTGTTTTAAGGTCTGTACTGATTGCCAATTCCTGTTGCTCACAGCTTTGCTTAGCCTGTCCAACTCTGGGTTAAATACTAAATTAAAGTCCCCTCCTACCATAAGTTTGGAGAGTGGGCAGAGTGAGCAGACAGTGATGTGAAGAAGCTGTGAAAGACAGTGGGGTCATCAACATTAGGACAGTACACTTTAGCTATGCAATATTCAATGTTTCCTATCAAGATATTAATGAAGTTGAATCAATCCCTCTGCCTAATGAAGTAAATAAAGTTAATATTTTTATTTATCAGGATGTCGACCCCTCTTATGTACAGTTTAGAAACAGCTAAGTAAGCATGTGGAAAATCTGGTGGTGCCAGAGTGTAATCTATAGTTTTGGGAATATGAGTTTCCTGTAGTAAAGCAATGTCTGCTTGTAGGGTTTTCAAATGGTTAAATATTTTGATTCGTTTCCCCTTCTTATTGATTCCACGTACATTGCAAGTGACAATCTTCAGTGGTGTCATCACTTACCTGACTAGTGTGGATCACTAGCCTTGTGTAATGTTGTTTGACAGACTTACGTGTTTGGCTAAATGTGAGTACCTGTGTATTCTTAATTGTGTGTTGTCTATGTATGTGCACATGTTTTGCCTGTGCAATAGATGTTTATGTGTGGCTGTTGAAGGGATACATAGCTGGCTGACTACATGAGAAGAATAGGTGATGGAAAAAGAGTAAAGGAAAGGAAAATTAAAGTGGATGGAAAATGAATGATTCATGCTTGATGAGCACTTTGAGCAAACTGTGAAGTGAGTGACATTAAAATGACAATAAACATTTAACTGAAACGTCTGTGAGAGAGAACGAGTTTGAATATTGGATGTTATAACACTTAGTTACCTTTGCATTTATCATATATTTTCTAATTTCTCTTAACAACCTTTAAGATGACACAGAATATTTAATATTTTATTTAATATTTTATTTCAAAGGTATTGAACCTGTTTCTGGTTACATTCATCGTGTCAGGGGAATTGTCAAACCTGCCGCCCCTCTAGAAACCTCTGTAGTGGACTCATTGGTGGACTCCCTCTCCAAGAGGTTCATTGTTTCTGAGTACGGGGTCCCCCTCAACAGAGAACTCATTGTCTTTGTGTGCAGAGGGGCTTGCAGCGGGACTAGGGTTTTCTTCTCAATGAAGCAGTTTGCAGCATGTTCTAATTGATAAAAAATAGGAAAAATACTCATCAGGCCCATGTTTGAGTAAAATATCATGATTACAACCCGGTTAGTAGACCGGAGACACACTACCAACACTCCGCTACCAAATCATTGACCAGCTCATCCAATTGATTGATCAGAATGATCGGTGCTTAAATTAACATCTGGAAACCTTCTACCCCTTTCATTTACTAACATATAACAATAATATATCTTCTAATTCAGCCTCTAGGGCGGATAAATCGTTGAGATCAAAGTTGTCACCAATCATCTTGTTAATAAATATTTAGAGAAACGGCATTCCAGCATATTAATCATGTAGCAATAGCAGTGCAGTGGTGTAATGGGAAAAATTGTGTCTTTGTGCATTTTCTTATCCAACTCCGTCATTATGTGCTGGTTACGTGCAATACTGACATTCTTATACAAACAACTAATCTCTTGTGCCCTGTCGTACATCAAGTTTAAACATCTGATGTTCTGTTTGACTGACTAATAGTTTATTTTGTGTTTGTCATTTACACCCCAGTCTCTGGCTCAATCCTATCTGATTTCTCACTAGACCCAAGGCTGTAAAACCGAATGCATCTTGCCTTTGGAACTTTGTGTTCCTTCCTTTGGATAACAAGTGTTATAGAAAAAATTGTTTCTTCTTTATTCTATGCAGTTATTATATGATTTATGACTTCCATCCATCCATTTTCAACCACTTTATCTTGGGCCGGGTCACGGGGGCAGCAGTCTGAGCAGAGAGTTCCAGACTTCCTTCTCCCTGGACACTTCCTCCAGCTCTTCTGGTGGGACCCCAAGGCGTTCCCAGGCCAGCCAAGAGACGTAGTCTCTCCAGCGAGTCCTGGGTCTTCCTCTGGGCCTCCTACCGATGGGACATGCCCGGAACACCTCCCCAGGGAGGCGTCCAGGAGGCATCTGAACCAGATGCCCGAGCCACCTCAACTGGCTCCTCTCGATGTGGAGGAGCAGCGACTCTACTCCGAGCTCCTCCTTTATGATTTGTGTTCTGCAATTAATATCTTATGTTTTGTCTTATGTCTGTTTTATGTATTTGACATTTCACCTACATTGTTCAATGGTTGTCTCTGCCTGATAGACTCTGGACTCTAGCTCCCAAACCCAAGGGGGGGAAGTTGTATCTCTCTGTCTGTTGAGACTTAGTGTAAACATCTCCACACACGGTGACAGGGATGAGATGATGCATGCAGTTTGACTGGGCTACACAGACGTTCCACAGACAGACAGCTCAGCCGCTTGTAAACATCAGGCAAGGCGCACTTAGTACGGCAAAGTACGCCATTGATTTACAGCCGGGGTCCTCTCCACCTAAGGGGTGGTTGTACCAGCGGTCTCCCAAGGAGAGGACAGCTATGAAGGACTACCTGGACGGAGCCCTGACGGCGGGGCTGATCCGCCCATCGTCCTCCACGGCTGGCGCAGGGTTTTTCTTTGTAGGCAAAAAGGACGGGTGTCTTCGGGCCCTGCATCGATGACAGGGGCCTGAACGATATCACCATCCGGGACTCCCACCCCCCCACCCTCTGTTGGCGTCCGCATTTGAGGTTTTGGCTGAAGAACGGATCTTTACTAAACTGGACCTCCGCAACGCCTACCTATATGTGAGGAGAGTTTTAGGGTGGCTATTGGAGATCCAGCTATTTATCAAAGCCAAAAAATGTCAGTCCCACATCTGCCACATCAGTGGAGGTGTGGCCCACACCACAGAACCGATGAGACGTCCAGCGGTTCCTGGGATTCGCTAACTTTTACAGGAGTTTCATCTGGCGTTTCAGCTCCATTGTTGCGCCGTTACACGCCCTCACCTCAGAAAAGGTGAGTTCAAGCGGTTGCTGTCCAGTTTCTCGACAGCCTCCATCCTCCGGATGCCTGACCCCTCACGACATTTCGTGGTGGTAGTGGACGCCTCACAGACCTGGTTCGGGTTAGTCATATCGCAGCGGGGCCCAGAGGATGGTTATAAAAATTCTACTCCTTCTACATCTGCAGACCAAGACTTACTTAATACTAGTTTACCATAATTTAGGAATGTAAGAAATGTTAGTTTGAGAATTCATTCCTGCTTCTGACAGAGAGAGGTTTTTAAAGATGTATTAATAAGCTATTCCTTTCCTAAATTATTCCTATATCCTGATCGGTCCTCTTACTGCATAAAACCTCGAGGAAATTGCAACCCCTCTATACCAGGATGTCCCTTCATTAGCTGGAATCTGTTTGCAAGTAACACAATAATGGATCCTGCAACGATGGACCCGGGATGGCTGCTGAGTCGCATGCCTTATGAGAAAGACCCATCACAGCTGGAACCATTGCCTAGAACTGTTTGCTGGCTGAATGAGAGCTGCCCCCAACAGAGGATCGCCACTATTAGGATATGCAGGATGAGTGAATGCTATTGCTGAACAAGATTCTTTTGGGATGCTGAAATGCATAGCCCTAATTCTAATGGTATTGACTAAGGGTCACAATAGGTTTTAAAGATATTATTAAACTCGTTCTACATAACAAGGCAGTTCCAGAATTCCTATATCCTGATTGTGTCCTTTTGTGCAAGGACATAGGCAACCCCCTGTACCAGATTTACAGTTGCTGGCTAAAACAGTTGGGGGTTGAAGGAAGGCCTTGTGAAGCCTGGATGACGATTCATCTACTTGTGCACTGATTGTTCCTCAAAGTTTCTTATGCTCCCAGCAGAAAAATTCAGAGCACTGGGCTACTTGTGGTTCCTAGAGTCTTTAAATATAGAATGGGAGGCAGATCCTTTAGCTACAGTGGCAGCGGTTCAAAGTGACTAGGGTTTTTACTGCAGTACCGACGCGTCGCCACGGCGCAGCGAGTGCGTCGCTGACTAAAGATTTTTAATCCTGCAGCCGGCTGAAAAAAATCAGGACGCTAGTCTCGTTTTAACCACCAGGTGGCGCAGCGTTGATTAGAAGCCTCTAAAGCACTACAGCGTAACTGAGGTCTGACTGTTCATTTCTACTTGTAACACACATATATTACACCAGACCTATTTTACTATTAAGTATCTGTTGTGTGCTAAAACATGGGGAGTATGAAGGGCAACAACTTGTTGATGGCTTAGCTGTTTTCTGTTCACTGCGAAGTTATAATTGTTGTGGTTTAAAACAGGCAGCGCCACAGCAGCAACACATTCTTGTTTTTATTCTCCTCAGCTTTTTCGTGTCTTTAAATAGAAGGCGTCTCTTAAAAATATGTACACACCCACCGCTCTAACATCCGATACAACATATTGGCTTCACATAATACCAGGATTATGCGTCGCGGTTTAATTAATATAATTTGAATGCGCAAGTAAAGACGTAGAGCGCAGTCCATCTGCGACTACAGCCGCTTATTTAGGTTTTAAACTTCCACGACTTGTTAATGAATGTTTTCCAATAGTCGTAGATTTTACGTAAATAACCGTAATAATCACAGGAATTTGTTTTACAGCAGTTGTCGATCGTAATTTTGACAGGACGCCAGAAATCAGCAGATCTACAGCGACGCATTACAGCAGCATGTTTGTTCCTACGCGTTTACTCTGTGTCTGCAGAACTGCTGTTTGACTTGTTTTGACTGTGCGTGTCATTGTAACTGAGTGACTGAGAGCACTTATTCGACCAGTGTACGTTTCAACATTTTCATTTCCCACCCATCCATCCAGCCACTTTCACCGGCGTTTTCGTTTCTCTTTCGTTGAGCTGCAAACGGATTTTAATCAAAGCACCGCCTTACAAACCAATAAAACAGGCAAAAATATTTGTTTTTTACAAAAAGACACGGAATTGGAGTTAATATGTTTTTATTGTTTAGAGACACACGGAAAACACAAAAAGTCGTTCTCTCGTTACCTCTGCTTATAATTTGGTGGACACGTCAAACTCTTACACAAACACGTGACGTGTTTCGGAGTCATGTGTCCAGACAGAGAGTGACCAATACACAAATGTATGAATGTGCAAATGCAGGCTACGAGAGGAACGGGGGAATGGTGCACTAGATGTAGCGAGAATTTGTTTTGACTGTGCGTGTCATTGTAACTGAATGAGTGGCTGATGTGACTTATTCGGCCCGTGTACGTTTCAAAACTTTGATTTCCCATCCGTCCATCTATCCTGAATAAAAGCACCGCATTACAAACCAATTACCCGAACAAAAATATTTTTTAACAAAAACACATGGACTTGATTTTTAAGCTGTTTTTTTCGTTTAGAGAAAAACGTAAAACTAAAAACCTCTGCTTTTAATTTTTAATGGAAGCTCATCCGTGGACAGGTCGCGGGGCAGCAGTCTTAGCAGAGAGCTCCTGACTGCCTCTCAATGAAACACGAGATCGAATGATATGTGATGTGTTTCGTACTCAGATGACTTGGATCTGAGTTCGACCAAGCTTTTGCTTGTCTCATGTTTGCTCAAAGTCGCAAAGGCAAACTTCTCATCCCTCCCCTCCCCCGTAGAGCCGCATAGACATGCTAATGTGTTGCTACTACTCGATCAGCAGGTGAGAAATACCTCAGCACCGGGACAAAGCTCCGTAAGAGACTGGGCATCAGGCGGCGTGATCAGCTGCAGGTCTAAGACTCATTAATGCAGCAAGTAGTTTGTTCTACATACGTTTACTCTGCAAAAATAAACGGTCTAGATCATCCTTATTCACTTTTTTAAATTGTAGTAGTGTAACCTTAGTTAGTATTCCTTTTTATTTTTTTATTTTATGTTTGGGAAACGTGACATTTCAGCTACTGTGATTTTATTTGTCATCAACATTAGTTCCTACCTGTCCTTGTTGACGGGGGACAGGAAAAAGGTGACGCGCGTTGGGTGAGAGCGGCGTAAAGAAAAAAGTGTACATGTGCCGTACTGTCTTGCCGTGTGGTGCATTAAAGAAGCATTCCACGTAAAGAAAATTGCCCGTACCAACAGCGAGAAATCAGGGTTACAGTAGCTTGTCTGCCATAAATCGAACGCTGCACGCGAGAGGGCGCACCGTTCAGCTTCTTATTTTCGGTTTTAAACTGCCATAATTTGCCATAATTTACTTACGTTCATAACTTCATACTATAACGAGACTCCTCTCCTCTTTGGACTCATTAGCTCCGTAATTTGAGCTTCCATAGATCTCATTTCACTTGTGTACTCCAGCAATAAATATTGCCTGTTCTGCAACCAGTTTCTGGGTATGAGTCTGCTTGTCAGGTTTTGTGATCATTTCCTGTCTTAATGTGTCACAGTTCCGGTTTCCAGCCTCACCCTGTTTTACGCTAGCATTACTTCCGGTTATCATTACACGCACCTGTCTCGTATTAATCATCGCTCACCTGGATACTTAACCACCACCACTCTCATTAGTCATTCGCTAGATCATTGTATGCAAGTCGTCACGTTCCAGCAGTTACCAGTTCAGCTCACCTCGTCATTGATCATGTTTCGTGTTCCTGACCGCCGATTTCTGGACTTTCTGTTACTGGGGTTATTGCATTAAACCTTGGTTTTACCATCTACCTGTTGTCTCATTGCTGTGCATGTGAGTCCGATCTCTGCCTAAGCCTGACACTGCTCACTCCGAGAGCAAACACTATGTGCAACAGTTTGGTATGCAACCAAGATTTAACAGGTTTTGTTGCTATGTCAATGTTGATTTATTTTTTAAAATCAGCAGTTAATTCAACGTAAATGCAATGTTGACCTAATGAGGACCTAAATGCACAGCGTCGGCTTGGTTAAGATCAAAAGTTTAATAAGCAAAGTCAGGCAGGCAGAGGTCATTCACGTTGTGGCAGCAAACAAGATCCGACAAGGAGTAGGCACAGGTGAGGTCAGAGTACAGGCGAAGGTCAACTTACGGCACAGGACTGTCATAGGTTAGGCAAAAGGCAGGGTTGGTAACAAAACAGAATCAAACACGAAAGGCAAGAGTACAAGGAATGCTGGAATGCTAATCAGGAAATACGTAAACAATCTGGCAAGGTGCTATGGTGAGGGGTGCTGCTTAAATACTCGATGACTAATTACTAATGAGATGCAGGTGATGATAACAAGAACCGGAAGTAAACTGGGTAAACTGGATAAGGAGCTAAACAGGAAGTAGTACAAAATAAAACTGGACATGAACTGAAAACGGAACTAAGAAACATAAATTATGACAGAACCCCCCCCCCGTCTAGGGCGGATTCCTAGACCAAGATGGTCCAAGATGTCCCAGGCCGGCATCCATGTAGACAGGACCACCGTCAACCAGCCATGGAGGAAGAGGTAACGGAGTGGGTGGAACCGCGGGTTGGCAGAGGGCTGACCAGAAAGGCTTGAGGCGACTGACGTGGAATGTTGGGTGGATACGCATGCTTCTCGGAAGGGTGAGTTTGAAGGCAGAGGGATTGATAACACGTTCAATAGTGAATGGACCGATGAACTTCTGTGATAGCTTACGTGACTTGGTCTTTATGGGGAGATCCTTGGTGGACAGCCAGACTTGCTGTCCCACCGTGTATGTTGGAGCCTCGAAACGATGACAGTCTGCTGCCTTCTTGTAACGCTCCTGGGTGAGAAGCCTGGTTCGTCTAGCCTGGGCCCAGGTGCGCTGGAAGCAGGGTCTCAGCAGGGCATGAGCGGACGGATAATGATTTCCTTTTCCAAGGACATGAAGAGAGGCGGCTGGTGTTTGTAGGCGCACTGAAATGGAGACATGCCGGTGGAGGTACAAGGTAAAGTATTATGAGCGTATTCTACCCACAGTAATTGTTGGCTCCAGGATGTTGGGTTGGTGGAGGCAAGAAGACTGAGGCCGGTTTCCAGTTGCTGATTTGTGCGCTCCGTCTGACCATTGGCTTCGGGGTGGTAACCAGAGGTAAGGTAAGGTTACTTGGGCTTCGAGTAGATCACAGAATTTTTTCCAAAAACGAGACACGAACTGGGGCCCTCGGTCTGAGACAACGTCCTTGGGAAACCCATGCAGCCGGAATACGTGGTCCAACACCGCCTGGGCTGTCTGCTTGGCTGAGGGAAGCTTAGGTAGGGGGACAAAATGGATTAATCTGCAAAATCGATCAATGACTGTGAGGACAACCGTGTTACCCCTGGACGGTGGGGGGACCGTCACAAAGTCCAGGGCAATGTGAGACCAAGGACGATGTGGGACTGGTAGAGGCTGGAGGAACCTCGGAGGCGGCTTGTGCCATGATTTAAGGGGGGAGCAAACAGGGCAGGCAGCTACATACTTCCGTACATCTTTGAGGACGGACGGCCACCAGAACCAACTGCCGATCACGAACGCAGTCCGCTGGACCCCAGGGTGGCAACTGAAGGACGAGGTGTGGGCCCAGTGGACTACCTCCCCCCGAAGCTCCGGAGGGACGAACAGCCGATTTGGTGGGCAGAAAGGAGGCACAGGAAGACCTCAAATTGCCTCCTGGACACGGCTCTCGACGGACCTTGTGATGGCCCCTACAAGACAGGAAGCCGGCAGGATGGTGGTGGGTTCCATAACCTCAGACTCAGACTCATGCACTCTCCATAGTACATCCGGTTTGCCGTTTCTGGATCCAGGGCGATATGAGAGGTGAAAATTGAACCGGGCAAAGAACAGCCCCCAACGGGCTTAACGTGAGTTGAGACGCTTGGCTGTGGTAATGTACTCGAAATTTTTGTGGTCTGTGAATACTTGAATGGTTGCTCGGCTCCCTCCAACCAGTGGCACCACTCCTCCAAAGCCACCTTGACCGCTAGCAGCTTCTTGTTCCCAATGTCATAATTACCCTCTGCTGGGGATCGTTTCCTGGAGAGAAATGCACAAGGATGCAAGCGCCCACCTTGAGGAGCCCGCTGGGAGAGGACCGCTCCAACCCCAGAGTCCGAGACATCCACCTCCACTACGAACTGACAGCTGGGATCAGGCATGCGCAGGACAGGAGCCGTGGTGAAGGCCGTCTTGAGTCGCTGGAAGGCGGTTTCAGTTTCAGGAGACCACTGGAATGAGACTCTAGAGGAGGTTAAGTTATGGAGAGGTGAGGCTATGGAACTAAATCTGTGAATGAAGCAGAGATAGAAGTTGGCGAAGCCTAAGAATCTCTGGACATCTCGTCGGCACTGAGGTTGAGGCCAGTTGGCGACGGCCTGCGTCTTGGCTGGATCCATCTGGATGCCCTCAGGGGTAATTATGAACACAAGGAAAGAGATGGTGGTAGCGTGAAACTCGCACTTCTCAGCTTTGACAAACAGACTGTGCTCATAGAGCTTTTTCAGGACTTGGCGAACGTGATCCCTGTGTTCTTCTTCTTAAGTGTGTGAGAAGACAAGGATATTGTGTAGATACACAAAGGCAAAGACGTTGATCATGGGGCTCAATATGTCGTTGACCATGGCTTGGAAGATTGCTGGGGCATTGGTGAGACCAAAAGGCATTACCAGGTATTCGTAATGACCAGCAGGAGTGTTGAAAGCTGTTTTCCACTCATCCCCTTTTCTCTTCCTCTTTGGGGGCACTGAGACTTGGTGGTTGGCTGACTGACGGTAAGCGTATCGCGTCACTTCCGGTTACTGAGGTTTGCTGCCGCTGTGTGTGTACAGCGTTACTCTCCGCTCTTTTCTAAATATTATCGTTTTATATCTGATAGCGACTGCTGAAAGTTGCAAAACAAGCTTGTAACACTCAAGCATCTTTTCCTTTCATTAAACGTCCTGCTAATTTACACTGTTATCTAAGTGTTTTCTCCGCTAGCGTAGCTCCTAGCTTACTTTCCTGCTATGGCTTCCCCCTTTTCCTCTCCCTCTCGCTCTGTTCGGTGCTCGGTGTGTCTTATGTTTAGCTTATCCTCTGCCTACTTTAGTGATGGTAATGGGATCTGTAATAGGTGTACGCTAGTTGCAGGGTTGGAGGCGAGGTTGTTAGACTTAGAGTCTCGGCGTCGCACTTTAGAAAACAGGCCAGCTAGCCAGGTCCCTTTAGCCGGTGCGGAGCCTCCTAGCTTAGCTGCTACCAGTCCCCCGGCAGGTCCCAGGCAGCTGGGCAACGACTGGGTCACGGCTCGTAAGAAACGTAGCTTTAGGCAGGCGCCCACGGTTCACCACCAACCGCTTCACGTTTCAAACAGATTTTCCCCACTCAGCGACACACCCGCTGAGAAACCCACTCTGATCATTGGTGACTCCATAGTCCGAAACGTGAAGTTAGAGAATCCAGCGGTCATAGTTAGGTGTTTGCCTGGGGCCAGAGCGGGCGACATTGAGTCTTATCTTAAGCTCCTGTCTAAGGATAAGCGTAAGTACGCTAAGATCGTAATACACGCAGGAGCTAATGACGCCCGGTTACGCCAATCGGAAGTCACTAAAACTAACATTGAGTCGGTGTGTTCGTTCGCCAAAACAATGTCGGACTCCGTAGTTTTCTCTGGACCCCTCCCCAATGTGACCAGCGATGACATGTATAGCAGGCTGTCATTGCTCCACCGCTGGTTGTCTAGGTGGTGTCCTGCAAACGATGTGGGCTTTGTGGCTAATTGGAGCACTTTTTGGGCAAAACCTGGGCTGATTAGAAGAGACGGCGTCCATCCCACGTTGAACGGAGCCTCTCTGCTCTCTAGTAACATGGCCATGTTGCTTAGTCTCCCCACTCCGTGACAACTCAGAGTGGAGCCCAGGACGCAGAGTCGCAGTCTTACACGCCTCTCTGCACGTTCTCTACAGCCGCCACCCACTCTTAGTCTTAGTTATCGCATAGAGACTGTGTCTGCTTCTCGACCACCTAAACTATACAAGTCACAAACAAATCAAAGAGGAGTGACTTACCAGAATTTAATAAACATCAAAACAGTTCCTCTTACAGAACAAAGTAACAGTAAGTTAATAAAGTGTGGTTTATTAAATATCAGATCTCTCTCATCCAAATCCTTGTTAATAAATGACTTGATAAATGACCATCACATAGATCTGTTCTGTCTCACTGAAACCTGGCTGCAGCAGGATGAATATGTTACTTTAAATGAGTCGACTCCAATGAGTCACATCAACTATCATGTTCCAAGATGTACAGGTAGAGGTGGAGGAGTAGCAGCAGTTTATAAATCAGATTTATTAATTACTCCTAAACCTAAACATAGTTATAACTCATTTGAGAGCCTCACTCTGAGCCTTTCTCACCCAGACTCTAAAACTCAGAAGCCAGTTGTGTTTTGTATTGTTTACCGTCCTCCTGCTCCATATTCAGAGTTCTTAACTGAATTCTCTGAATTCTTATCTGACTTAGTTCTTAACACAGATAAAGTCATTGTAGTGGGAGACTTTAACATTCATGTAGATATTGACAGCAACTGTCTCAGCACTGCTTTTAACTCCTTAATAGACACTATTGGTTTTACACAGCAGGTAAATGAACCCACTCATCGTTTTAACCACACCCTAGATCTTGTCCTGACATATGGGGTTGAAATTGATAATTTAATAGTTCTTCCCCAAAACCCTCTGTTATCTGACCATTTCTTATTAACTTTTGAATTTAGCACAACTGACCCTATAACAGCTGGAAAGAAATGTTACTATAGCAGATGTTTATCTGACAATGCTGTTGCCAGATTCAAGCAGATGATTCCATCATCTTTTGCCTCAATGTCTTGCAGATACACAGAGAACAGTCACCTTAATCCTTATGAACAGGTTGACTGTCTTGTAGATGATGCTGCAGCTTCTCTACGTACAATGTTAGACACAGTGGCTCCTCTGAAGAAGAAGACAGTAAATCAGAGGAGGTTAGCTCCGTGGTATAACTCAGACATCCGCAGCCTAAAGCAAAGGACTAGACAACTAGAAAGACAGTGGCGTTCCAACAAAATGAATGTAAACTGCATTGCATGGAAGGACAGTCTAATGAAATATAAAAAAGCACTTTGTGCTGCTAGAAAAACATATTATTCCTCCCTAATTGAGGAAAACAAAAACAACCCCAGGTTTCTTTTCAGCACTGTAGCCAGGCTGACAAAGAGTCATAGCTGTATTGAGTCTACTATCCCCTTAAATCTCAGCAGCAATGACTTTATGAACTACTTTACTAATAAAATTATCATCATTAGAAAAAACATTCAGCAGCGACTTCTTCCAAATGACAGAAAGCACTGTCTAGATCCATCAACTTTAAATTTATTAAATCCTCTGTCTTACCTAGACAGCTTCTCCCCCATAACTCATATGGAGTTAACCTCAATAATTAACTCTTCCAAGTCGTCCACTTGTCTTTTAGATCCAATCCCAACCAGATTACTCAAAGAAGTTCTACCTTTAATCAGCTCATCCATATTAAATCAAATCAACCAATCTTTACAACTAGGCTATGTACCACAGGCTTTTAAGGTGGCTGTAGTCAAACCTCTATTGAAAAAACCAACCCTTGACCCTGGACAACTAGCCAACTATAGGCCCATTTCAAATTTACCCTTTATTTCCAAGATTCTGGAAAAAATCGTGGCTAAACAATTATCTGACCACCTTAGTGGGAATAACCTGTACGAAGATTTTCAGTCAGGATTTAGAAAACATCATAGCACAGAAACAGCTCTGGTTAGAGTCACTAATGATCTTCTATTAGCTTCGGACAATGGTCTAGTTTCTGTCCTTGTCCTGTTAGATCTTAGTGCTGCATTTGATACAATTGATCATAACATTCTATTACAGACACTAGAACATAGAATCGGGATTAATGGAACAGCATTGGGATGGTTTAAATCCTATTTGTTGAACAAATTCCAGTTTGTTCATGTTAATGATAAATTCTCCACACGCACAAGGATTAGCTATGGAGTTCCACAGGGTTCTGTGCTGGGTCCAATTCTGTTTAGCCTATACATGTCTCCTCTAGGTGAGATCATTAGAAAGCATTCTATTAATTTTCATTTTTACGCAGATGATACTCAGCTATACATGTCCTTGGAACCAAATGAAACAGATCAACTAGTCAAAATTCAGGGTTGTTTAAAAGACATCAAATCCTGGATGTCCCAAAACTTCCTTCAACTAAACTCAGATAAAACCGAGACTCTTATTGTTGGGCCTAAAAATCTGAGAGAGACACTATTGAGTCAGATAGCCACCCTGGATGGCATAACATTAGCTTCAGTTTCTACTGTGAGCAACCTTGGTGTCATGTTTGACCAGGATCTCTCTTTTACATCATACATTAAACAAATCTCCAGAACCGCCTACTTCCACCTTAGAAATATAGTTAAAATCAGAAGCATCCTCTCTCAGAGCGATGCAGAGAAACTGATCCATGCATTTGTTACCTCTAGGCTGGACTACTGTAACTCCTTACTCATAGGATGTCCTAACAGCTCCTTAAAAAGCCTACAGCTCATTCAAAATGCTGCAGCCAGAGTTCTGACAGGACTTAGAAAGAGAGATCACATTTCTCGTACATTAGCTTCTCTGCACTGGCTGCCTGTAAAATGTAGGATAGAATTTAAAATTCTCCTACTCACATACAAAGTACTCAATGATAAAGCTCCTTCTTATCTTAAAGACCTTATAGTTCCTTATGCTCCCAGCAGAACACTTCGTTCTCAGAGCGCTGGGCTACTTGTGGTTCCTAGAGTGTTTAAATGTAGAACAGGGGGCAGAGCTTTTAGCTACCAAGCTCCTCTCCTCTGGAACCAGCTCCCTCTTCAGGTTCGAGAAGCTGACACACTCTCCACCTTTAAGATTAGGCTTAAAACCTTCCTCTTTGATAAAGCTTATAGTTAGAGATGGTTCAGGTCACTGGCAATTATTGTTAGTCACAGGAACCATCTCTTAGTTAAGCTGCAATAGACATAGACTGCTGGGGGACTTAATTTATACACTGAGCTCCTCTGTTTCCTTCTACCTCCTCTGTCCCATAACCTCCCATCATTGTCCCATGTTTAACTAACCTTGTCTCTTTCTGTCCAGTAGTTGTGCTTCTCTCCTCTCCCCCCCACCCCCACTCTTTCTCCCTCTCTGTCCTCACCTACAGGTATCATTGGACTCAAAGTTTGGTGTCTGTGGTGGGCAGCTGCGGATCCAACCATTCTGCCTGCATCCAGTCCCTGGTCCTACCATCCTGCCTGTGCTCTGTTGTTGCTTGTTGTTGCTTGTTGCTGTTGCTGTGCTTTTCTATCTCTCAATCCTCTCACCCCAACCGGTCGAGGCAGATGGCCGCCCACATCCAGTCTGGTTCTGCTGGAGGTTTCTTCCTCGTTAGAGAGGGAGTTTTTCCTCTTCACTGTTGCTGTCAAATTAAATGCTTGCTGTATGTGGGATTTGTTGGGTTTAGTTGTGTGAGGTTTTAAACCTTACTTTGTAAAGTGCCTTGAAATAACTTTGTTGTGATTTGGCGCTATATACATAAAATTGAATTGAATTGAATTGATGTGAACCAGGTGGTATGCATTCCTGAGATCGAGTTGGTGAAGAACCTAGCTTCGGCAAGAAGTTCAAACGCTGAGGAGAGCAGCAGAAGGGGATAGGAGTCTCGGACGGTGGTGGCGTTGAGTCCACGGTAGTCGATGCAGGGACGTAGTGAGAACAAAAACAATGGTCAAAAAAACGACTATGGTCAAAAATCACGGTAATGGAAATATCAGAGGCTGGACAAGAGACAAGACGGTGGAAACAAACTGGATCATGCACGGGACTGGACATCAAGTAGCGCTGGAATGTGGATCATGAGAACGACGACAATCTGGCAAGGGACTATGGTAAAACATGGTGCTTAAATACTAGGTGAGTAATGATTGATGGAAAACAGCTGGTGAGATCATGTGACTGCAAAGTAAAGCTAAACTAAAAGTGACAAGACAAAACCGGAAGTACAAGAAAATAAAGCAGGAAGTAAGTCCAGGCTGTGACAGAACTCTCCCCTTAAGGGCGAGTTCCCAGGCGCCCAAAACGTGCAAGGGACAGAGTACAGGGTGGGCAGAGGGAGGACAGGAGGCGGGCCAGAACAAAACCTAGGAAATGACTTGCAGGAGTAAAACACAAAACAGAGTCCATGTGAGGAGTCCATAACGTGGAGAAATACAAAGTCCAGACATTCCCTCAGGGAGGGTGGAGGCGAGGAGAGTCTCGGCCCTGCAGCCACCGGGCCGAAACGGCACCTTCTGTACTCCAGGACAAGGCTGGAGTCCTAGGAGGCCGGCGTCTGAACATGACACCTCCAGTGGCCCAACACACGAGATTGTGCTCTCCAGATGGGCGACGCACCAAGAGGCTGAGGAGGCGTGGCGGCCAGTGACGGCAGAGGCAGCGCCACCGCCGTGGCAGGAAACGGTGACCGCAGGGCAGGGAGTCACCCCTGGGACCGGACAGCCGAGATGGCAGACAACGCAGGAGGCAGCGTCATCCCTGCCACAGGAGGCAGCATCATCCCTGCCACAGGATGCGCCAAGGGCAAGGCCACCCGTCAGGCAGACGAGACGAGAGCCGGCGGACCGCTGGAACCAGAGACCAGGACAGACGTGGTACCAGAACAAGAGACGAGGGCAGACATGGGACCAGAACCAGAGACAAAGACAGACGGGACGACGGAACCAGGACCACCGCCGAGGGTAGACGGGGAGCCGGACTCAGGACCAGAGACAAAGACAGATGAGGCGCCGGAACCAGAACCCCCAATGAGGACAGACGTGGAGACGGAGCCAGGCGAGGCGCCAGGACCAGAGACAAACCCAGCCGTGGAGCCTGGTTTGACGCTGTTGGTGCTGGACCATCTGGCACCGAAGCAGGCGTGGCCGGGACTGGGCCACCAGGAATCATGGCGGGTGTGGTTGGTGCCGGAGCTCCAGGAGCTGAGATAACCGTGGTCGACACCGGACCACCAGGAACTGAGGCAGGCGTGGCCGGGATTGGGCCACCAGGAATCACTGCGGAAGCGATCGGTGCCAGACCACAAGGAGCTGAAGCGGATTTGACCAGTACCAGACCACCAGGAACCGAGACAGACGTAGCCGGATCCGGACCACCAGAACCTGAAGCAGATGTGGTCGGGACCCGACCGCTATGAGCTGCACCTGCACACAATGGACTAGAAGACACTGGAACCAGGAGCGGAGCGCCCACTTCCTGTCCACCGGAGACTGAACCACCACAGATGAGACCAGCTGTGGTCACCTGAGCACCGAGCGGAGCCCCAGGCCGGCGGAAGCCAGTCTCGAACCCCAGAACCCAGTCTCCTCAGGGAGGCTGGCAGGAGCTGGGGCGGCCTCTTCAGGGAGGCCGACAGGAACTGGAGCAGGAGCAACCTCTTCGGGGCCGAGCAAGAGCAGGAACGACCTGCTGACCTGACTGAGCGGCGACAGGAACGTGAGCTTGAAGCGACTGAGCGGCCACAGGAACCGGGGCTTGAGCCAATGAGCTGGTAGCGGGAACAGCCAGAGAGACGCCGGCCGGTGCCGCGCACAGAGCGCGTACCAGGTCTCTCCGCACTGACTTGAGCCCCTCGAAAAGCGCCATAATAATCACGCCACCAAAACTACCCCTCCAGGATGGCGATAACCATCTTTACAGTGCGGAGCCTTAGACTGGATGCCTCCACGTACTGCTTGGCAAGCTCCCCGAAGCACCAGCGGAGGTCCTCCTGCAGCCCGGGCAGGTAAATGCCACTGCCTTCCCGTTTGTCACGCACACAAAAACGAAACCAAAACACTCCTTCAAACAATAGCTATTCTAGAAATTCCATCCATCCACCCATCCATCCATTTTCATCAGCTTATCGAGGGCCGGGTCGCAGGGGCAGCAGTCTGAGCAGAGAGTTCCAGACTTCCCTCTCCCTGGACACTTCCTCCAGCTCTTCCGGTGGGACCCCAAGACGTTCCCAGGCCAGCCGAGAGACGTAGTCTCTCCAGCGAGTCCTGGGTCTTCCTCGGGGCCTCCTACCGGTGGGACATGCCCGGAACACCTCCCCAGGGAGGCGTCCAGGAGGCATCCGAACCAGATGCCCGAGCCACCTCAACTGGCTCCTCTCGATGTGGAGGAGCAGCGACTCTACTCCGAGCTCCTCCCGGGTGACAGAGCTCTTCACCTTATCTCTAAGGGAGCGCCCAGCCACCCTGCGGAGGAAGCTCATTTCAGCCGCTTGTATCCGTGACCTTGCCCTTTTGGTCATGACCCAAAGCTCATGATCATAGGTGAGGGTAGGAACGTAGATTGACCAGTAAATTGAGAGCTTTGCCTTTTGGCTCAGCTCCCTCTTCACCACGACGGACCAATACACCGACCGCATTACTGCAGCCGCCGCACCGATTCGTCTATCAAACTCACGCTCCTTCTTTCCTCACTCGTGAACAAGACCCCAAGATACTTAAACTAAAAAAGTTTAAGTAGAAATTCCATATACAGTATAATTAGATAATAATTTAAATTATTTTTATTTATTTAAAATGGTTATTTATTTATTACAGTGTTGGATTAGCACACACCTACCGACTTGCATACATTTTAAAATTCCTTTTCTTTGTCTCCCTATCTTTGGATGTGACTTGTAAAATGTCCAATGAAATGTGAATACTAAAATGAAGAACAGGCTGTCTGCTGAACTAGGTGTTCAAGATGGCACCACGTGAGTGACAGGAAGACTCAGCAGCTCTTTCCTTTTGTGTTCTTTTCTTTGTGTTTTTTAACGTTTTCTTTTACCCTATTCTGTTTTTTATGTAAATCGATATGGAGTCGTGCGAGAAAGGACACAAACTTCATTTTCCCCATTGTGGAATAAATAAAAGCCTTATCTTACTATCTACTTCTCTTTCAGCTTTTCCCATCAGGTCACCACAGTGAATCATCCTTTTCCATCTCACTCTATCCTGGGCATCCTCTACACTCACACCAGCCAACTTTATGTCCTCTGTCAGCACATCCATGTATCTGCTCCATGGTCGTCCTCTTACCCTCTTGCCTGGCAGCTCCATCTCTAACATCCTTCTGCCAATATATTCACTATCCCTCCTCTGCACGTCCAAGCTATCTGAGTCTGGCCTCTCTGACTTTGTTACTAACACAGGCAACAAGAGCCGTCCCTTTGATGAGCTCGTTCCTGATTCTGTCCAGCCTCTATCACCCTTATCTGTTGCATATCCTTCCCATCTCTATCTCTCTGTCTGGCTAATGAAATTCTTATTGACGAGTAGCATGGTTGTTTTTGGCACGTTTTATGCTGGATGCCCTTCCTGACGCAACCCTCTCTATTTATCCAGGCTTGGGACCTGTACGGAAGTCACTGGCTTGCAACCCCTGTGGCTAGATTATTTTATCTTATTTTACTATGATAATTCTTACATTTAAATTCCTTGAGGGCATTGTTTTAGAAATCAAAGCTGTTCGTATGAGTGTTTGTTTTTTTGTCTGTTTGTTTGTGTGTTTGTTTGTTTGTCCAAAAGGAATATGCACTCCTTTCAGAACAAATCCGTGCCACCCTCATTGGTGCCCCCCCCCCCCCCCTTTGTAGTGTAGTTATATTATGGTCTAATGTTTCTATAGATCTCTATTATTTATAGAACAACAAAAATAAATATTCATGTTTATCATGCAGTAATTACAATAATGTTTTATACAAATAATAATAAGTAATTTTATGGATACATAGTGACTTGGTATTAGGCTAAATATGATATTATGTTTTCATAATTTCGTTTTGTAAATTGTTATAAAATGTCTTATGTCATCTTTTGCCTGGGGTTCCCGCATCGGGAGGAAGGAGATGGGAGAGGGGCAAGGCTGCCGAGCCAGCATGCACGAGGGGAAGGGTTTGAGCGAGAAGCTGCTGGTACGATTCTTCAAGCTTTTCTGCGCATATCCGAGGTAGCGCACTCCCCCAGTTCCCCAGTGGCACCAACGCCAGGCAACACCGCGCTTAAGATGTTGTGAATGAGGGGATAGCATGACGTCATCGGCCGAATGTCAACAATGTAGCGACTGAGGGGAGGCGTTCCAGTCGAATGTAACAAACGTCGGAGACGAAGCGTTACGTCGCGCTGGATCACTACGCAAACATAAAGCACGCGCGCGCACACGTAGAAGAACGGATAGTAAAATCTCGGACGTTGTGTTTTTGCAAGAGAGAAATAGCCAAGTCACATCTCGGAAGATTAGTGACCTATATGCAGCAAGGAGACGTTGAGGGAACGATAAAGCAAGTCATCATGTGAAAGAATTTACGTGGGACAGTGACGAAAGGGCTGGAATACGAACAGAATAGAAAGCAAAAGGTGAGCTACATGCATGTTCTTGGCATCTTTTCTCTATCTAACTAGCAGGCTAGGCTAACCGCAGTGTAGTCTGCTGTGAAGTCTTTTGATGCTACCTCTTCTTATAGCCGTTGCAAACTTGTACAAGAGACACAGCTATGGGCTTTAGCCAAGACACTCATCTGTGATGTATGGAAAGTCACTAGCAGCAAAACAGAAACCCCGCATGGATGAATAGTGAAAGCTCGGCGGTGGTGCGAATATTGAAGTGCTGGGGTGTGAACGCGGGTTCAGGAGTGAAACACAAACTCTGTACCACATCCTGTTATGTTTTCAGTCAATACGCCGTTTGCGCTCCCTTTTCTCTGGTGCTTTGTTTTTGCAAAGTAGAGATGTTGGAGATCCTATGGGACAACTTCGTAAACGCTTACACACTTTTTGCTAATTATTAATGTTGTTGTTGTTGTAATAATTATTGTGCATTTCTGAGTAGTCTCAAAGTATTAACTGTGATAATGTGTAAGGACGAGCCTTATTTGTTCCGACACCGAGTTGAATCGTATCAAGCTTTAAATGTTTGAATAAAATATTCACATAGCTAAGCTTTTGCCGTATGTAGATCGACTCCCCTCACCGTTCTACCGTTAAAAGCAGTAATCCGCACCAACTAGTGACAATTTTTTTTAAACGCTGTCCCTTTACGAAGAGTTCTCCATTGCCATGTGTATCAGTGCTGCAGTAGTAGATTAGTCAGTTCCTGTCTGGTTTTGTGTATGACTCAGGTCGTGAATAATTTAAAATCCCGAGCCATTGACAAATTAAAGGTATACTTATAAACATATTTTATAATGGTTTTACTATTTGTTAAATGCTATGTTGCTGTCAATGCTATAAATAGAACATAGCATAAAGACACTGTAGATTTAGATTAATTAAAATGGTCTGTGTGTTTTTCACAAAGTTTATTCTGAGAATAAATCGACTGACGAGCTCAATCTCAAATTTCGGATCTTACGTTTTCATTGTTTAATGTGTAGTTGTAAACGAACCTATTTGCCGACTGTCTCCAGGCAGTGCACTATCTAACAAAACGAGAAGAAATGTGTTTATGCCTGCATGCTACTCTTCAATCGTCTTGTGTCTGACTGGCGCTGAAATCATGGGTCAGTGCAGTGATGCTGCAATTAAATGTGGTGATAAGGCATTTTGAGAAGCAAAGAAGCAATGACATTCATGGCAGCTTCTTTGTCTGTTAGTGCTGATGCAACGCGGTGATTGCACTGAGGGGGGTTGGGGTGCAGCATCACTGTCCGTGCTCCACCTTTTTTGTCAGGATATATCGCATTATTGCTCTGAAGTAAAACAAATACATTCGGTGCGTGAGTGCTGCAGGTGGCTAAGAATCCACGATAAGGACGAAGCATTATAGTGAACCTTGATCCTAATTCACAGCTGAAATTAAAACAGTTCTCGCGTTTACTGACATCGCTTCACAACACGTATGGCGGCAGCACTCCTGCTCACTTTTACATACTGAGCCTTTTGTTCTGTACAGTTGGACCTTCATCTTGACTTGCTCGGCGACGTGCAGCTTAAGTGAATGCGTATGTGTCCGGTTGACACAACCAGCGATTGGTTATCTCACATAGTAATCCTAAATATCGAATTGTATGCATATCTCTGCTTCAGAACTCGTTAACTATCTTTTAATCATTATGTGTTTGTTATTATGGTTTTTACTTCCCTGCTTTATGTATGTAAAGCACTTCAATCAACCTGGTTGTTGTTTAATGTGCTAGATAAATAAAGCAGATTTGATTGGATAAATATGGTTTCAAAAAGCTTTAGTAATTTAACCCAGGATATATAGTTTAAAATTTGGAATTACAAACATTTTTGTTCTTTCACTCTTGTCTTCTTTCAATGATCTTGTAAATACAGAAAACCTGATGTTTTCATATGTGTGTATAATACTCACCATTAACGTTAACTTTTTTTAATGGAAATATCTTTCACTATGCTTTCAAAACAATATTTGGATCAATAATGAACCATTTTGAAACTTTTGTCCTACCCAAACTCTCAAAATGATAGCACAAATGAAATTAGTAAAACCCCACTGACATTCTTTGAAACACATGACTAATAATGTTGACCAAACTGTCTGTCATTATATAACCCTCAGTTTGGAACAACTCTCAGTGTAAGTTAGTCATTTTAGGGCATAGTCACATACGTCCCAAAGTTCCCAACCAAAATGTCACACACTAAAAGGATCATTCATGGAACCCTGCTTGTGCCTTCACCCCTGATCTTCCAAGGATTTTTAGTAATCCTCTAGTACACGTTACTGAAGGTTGCAAAGTTACATCAGGTTACAAGGTTGCATCAAACTGATAATGGCTAAAGAAGCCACTAACAGAGGACTTTAAGTAAGTTAGTGATGAAACCACACATGTAATGATTTGAGTATACATTTTTGTTTTTAGTCTTGATACGTTTCACTTTGTGAAAGCAAATTCCCCTTCTTAAACAAATGACTGGAAAGCTACAAAACCTCAACTCTTAGTGATCTTTTCTCTGTGTCAGACTCATTTGCATCATTGAGGGTTTTTGAGTAACACCCGCCAGTTTAGCTCAACATTCCAAGTCAGTGCTTTGGCTTGGAAAAAGAAAAAAAAAGCTCTCATAACTCTTCCAGCATCAGCACAAAGGCATGCTTTACTGGGCTGCTGCCAGTGTGAGGCGTAGATGGAACTGAACTGCCAGGAGAAAACTTAGAACCCACACTTAACACCAAAGACTATTGTGTCCCACCCCCTGCCTCCCCTCTCTTTCTTTCTCTTTCTCTTTCTCTCGCTCTCTCTCTCTCTCTCTCTCTCCCTCTCGCTCTCTCTCTCTCTCTCTCACTCTCTCTCTTTCTCTGTTGTGATGTTGCTGTTCATTCTTCTACACCCACCATGATGCATACTGGTGGTGTCAGACCCAGCTCTCATCAGTTTCAGCAGTTTGTGGTTGCAGTGTCAGTGCCTGTCTCTGTGTTTGCTGTAGCACAGACGCTTGCCAAGCAGCTATAAAATCTAAACCACCTCAGACAGACTGCTGATTCTTGTTCTTTTTTTTCTTGTTGCCTGTGAGATTTTATGAATACGCCCTAATCATCCTTATAATTGCATCAAACATTTGATGATCTCACAGACTTCTTCTGCTCATAGGCGCTTCAACTTCAAAACTGTGAGTTTACACTGGAAAAGGAAATGAGGACAGGTTAGGTAGTTATGGAGGGGGTTGAAAAAATGGTTGTATGAAGTAAAAACCTAAGCACAGTGTAATAGTGGCACAGTATCAGTAGTATCACTTATTGTTGGTCACAGAGTGTTTCTAAATATACTGTAAGGGTTTGTGTAAATGATGCTAGTGTTGACACAGTTTTTCCCCACCCCCTACCTCCTACGTCACTAGTGCATACGTAGAAGAGTGCTGTTTTGTGCGTTTTCCTCTAAAGTCTGAGCTTTTATCAGATGTTTGATACTGCCAGGTCCACTGCAACAATGAAAAAAGTGTGCATGGTGCATATGGTTTCTGTTCCTACTTTTAACTCTGACAGGCAGCAGAGAAGTTTCATGATGACAAATTCCAAGCCATTTGTGAATTGAGCATCTGGTTTAAACTCTGGCTCTTAAAGCCCCATGTTGTACTTTTCAGTATTCCTGCGCTGTATACACTTTTTTATTACTGTGTCACTGTATTAACCTGGATCGGGCACATTCTGTCAGTGAGGAACTGGATGCATGTAATCAGCAATATGTATTGTACTGTATATGTGGTTGAAAAAGGAGTAAGGCTGTGATCCCTTGATGAGCCAATACACAAAATTTGTATTACTTAGGATTTAAAGGATACCTTAGAGTAGTGATATGTCAGCAATAAAATGTGTTTGGATTTGTTCCATATGAGAAAGGTTCCAAACATTGCCCATACAATACAACACTACAATATTGAAAATGATGTTAAAAATGATGTGATTAGAAATAAGAAATAAGATCCCGCTTTGGAATTTTTGTTTTTCTGAACATCAATGATCATAATCTCTCATGAATTTGAAATTTCTCACCCAGAAATTATTCCAACTTTTTGACGTGTCCATACCTACTAAGTTACGGTAGAGACCTAATGCTAGAGGGCTTGCTACTCCCTGAAAAAATAGTTTTGTTTTCTTCAACCTGTTTTCACCTTCAGAGTCCAAAAAGAAGCTGTGTTCAGTCTAGCACAGTGAAATCTTATATGTCTAACAATTTATGGTACATGGAGTGATGAACCTGGAAAGACCCTTATGAAAAGATGTTGTCCATTTGTTTGAGTTGATTACTTAGTCTACATTGAATGGGATATCAGTAAGAAATAATAAATATACTAAGTAAACATGTGTTCAGAAAATACTGATCTTTTTCTAATTGCATGATTTTGAAGCCTACTTCAAAGCCTACCTATTACACAAATATGTGCTCAGTGTTTAGTGAAACTTAGTAGTGAATTAAATTATTTAAATGCATCATGTGAAATCCATAATATATTACTAATTCACTTCTTAACTATGGTTACTCAGCTCTCAGTATTCTGATATTGGTTTACCTGTAATGCTATGCTAATCATTTGTGTTAAATCTACAAACTATTGGTGCCTATGTGCATTTTGAGGAAGGTAATAGTCATACACATTCTTCACCAGTGGTAAACAAAATATGTTCAGCGTGTGGTTCGGTAAAGAAGTGCAGCTGTGAAAGGGTTTGTGTTAGAGAAAAGAGGGTGGGGGCCATCCTGTGAGACCAGCACAGGTGGTTGGGAGGTAGTTTAATGTAGTGGTGGGAGGGGAGTTGAAGGCTGTGTACATGGAGGTGCAGTAATGTGCCTGCTTCCTTTACTGTGCCTTTACACTGTGCTGTAAACCAGTAAGCTTACAACAGGATCAGCAGGATTTCGCAGCAGGCAGCCATAGGTCCTGATCTTGTCCGTGCACTCCAGTAGGTCATTGTGCCCTCTAGGTGTCTTCTTGTGTGTTGAATTATTACACAGTATATACACAGAGAACGGGAAAATAATTCTAATGCGAGAAAGTGTAAAGGTGTCATTTTTACCTCGATTTGTACTCAAGCTTCCTGTCAGGGAGTAATATGTATGCTGATACATGTCAGACATGTCTAATTTATTTGTAATTAAAAGTAAATCAGCCTATAATACAGAGTTTTGCCACATCATTTCAGGGCATGATCACGCAGACATCTTGGGAGTTATTATTGGTTGGGCTTCTTCTTTACGATGTTGATGTAGATCAGGGTCAAATGAAATGCTTTTCCTCCCCTATACCATTAGTAGTAGAAAAGCAATCCATTTCTCATTATGCTCAGCAAGTGCTACTCATTGTGATAGCGAAGTATAAATACTCTAATCTATGTTCTTTACTTTATATACTTTACTTTTCTTTTCATTCAGTAGTTTGCTACTCGAAAAAAAGTGAAACATTTCTTCAACCACTAGCACAGGAAGAGACACAGTGTTAGAAGTTCTATTACATTTAGTCAGATAAGAACAGGCCCATAGTTTTTATGAATAAGTAACATTTGAATGTAAACTGGTTTATAATGGGTAAAAAGACAACTTTTGGATATTGGAGTTGGATAGACTTCATTCATATGTTCAACACCACTTTGCTGTTGTAATGTTGCCTGGCAAATTAGAAGAAAACAACAAATATTTTATATGGTATGTTAATAAACATCAGAAAGTCTCATCGAAGATGTGAATGCAGCATTGAGAGCGATCCCTACCACACCGATCCCTACCAAGCTCTAGAGGTGCTTGCACTAGAGGTGCTTGGCTATAAGAGCAACCATGGGAGCCATGAGAAACAATACCCACCATGGAAACGAAGGTTGGAGGCAAAAATCAAGGCAGCTCGGAGGGAAGTGAGCCAAATGACAGAGGCCCAGAGAGGTGCAATGAAAAGACCGATGCCTAAGAGGTACAGCCAGATGACCATACCTGAAGCACTCGAAACTGCCAAGCAAAGGCTACAAGCCTTGGCCAGCTGCCTAAAGAGATACACCACAGATAACGAAGCCAGGGGAATAAACCGGCTGTTCGCAACACAACCTGCGAAAGTGTACTCTCAATGGCAGGGTAATAACAACAGAGCAGACCCACCAAGGCTGGAAACTGAACAGTACTGGAAGGGTATATGGGAGAGGGAGGCATCACACAACAACAATGCACAGTGGCTGGTGGATCTGAGGGAAGACCACAGCAACCTCCCTGAACAGAACCCAGTGACTATCACAGTGGCAGACATCCAACAAAGAGTCTCAGGTATGAAAAACTGGACAGGACCTGGCCCTGACATGATCCACGCCTACTGGCTAAAGAAGCTCACTGCAATCCATGAGCGCCTGGCAGCACAAATGAACCAGCTGCTAAGGGATGGGACTCACCATGAATGGCTAACCGAAGGGCGAACAATCCTGATAATGAAGGATCCCTCAAAGGGCACAGTCCCATCCAACTACCGGCCAATAACCTGTCTCTCCACAACATGGAAGCTCATGTCAGGCATCACCGCAGCTAAGATAAGTGGGCACATGGGTCAATACATGAGCGAAGCACAGAAGGGCATTGGTAAGGATACGAGAGGAGCCAAACACCAACTCCTGGTAGACAGAACAGTCGCCCAAGACTGCAGAGTGCGACACACCAACCTGTGCACAGCCTGGATCAACTAGAAGAAAGCCTATGATCACTGAATGCTTGGAGCTGTACAACATCAACAGAACTCTAAGGGCCTTCATTGCAAACTCGATGAGGTTGTGGAGAACCACCCTTGAAGCCAATGGGAACCCACTTGCCCAAGTATCCATCAAATGTGGCATATACCAAGGAGATGCACTGTCCCCACTGCTGTTCTGCATAGGTCTGAACCCCCTCAGCCAAATAATAAACAAGACTGGCTATGGATACCAACTCCGGAACGGGGCCACCATAAGTCACCTCGTCTACATGGATGACATCAAGCTTTACGCTAAGAGTGAGCGAGACATCGACTTGCTGATCCACACCACAAGGATCTACAGCTCAGACATCGGGATGTCATTCGGGCTCGAGAAATGTGGGAGGATGGTGACAAAGAGAGGCAAGGTAATCCACACAGAAGGGGTCTCACTCCCAGAAGGAACAATAGCAGACATTGAGAACAATTACAAGTACCTTGGAATACCACAGGCAAGCGGCAACCTTGAACAGGCAATAAGGAATGCGGCAACAGCCAAATACCTCCAATGAGTAAGGCAAGTCCTAAGAAGCAAACTCAATGGCAAGAACAAATCCTGGGCAATAAACAGCTACGCTCTGCCAGTGATCAGATACCCTGCGGGAATAATAAGGTGGCCAAAGGAAGAGATACAGACCACAGACGTTAAGACACGAAAGCTCCTCACCATGCATGGAGGGTTCCACCCCAAATCCAGCACCCTGAGACAGTATGCTAGCCGCAAGGAAGGAGGCCGAGGACTAGTGAGTGTGAGAGCCACTATCCTGGATGAAACATCCAAGATCCATAGTACATCAAGGATAAGGCCCCGACAGATGACGTGCTGAGTGAATGTCTCAGGCAGTGGAGAACAGAGGATGAGATGCTGGAGGAGGGACCATTATGGGAGGACAAGCCCTTACACGGGATGTACGGGAACATAACTGAAGTGGCTGATCTCAACAAATCCTACCAATGGCTTGAAAGGGCTGGGCTGAAGGACAGCACAGAGGCACTCATCCTGGCCGCACAGGAGTAGGCCCTGAGCACCAGAGCCATAGAGGCCCAGATCTACCACACCAGACAAGACCCAAGGTGTAGACTGTGCAAAGAGGCCCCTGAGACGGTCCAGCACATAACTGCAGGGTGTAAGATGCTGGCAGGGAAAGCATACATGGAACGCCATAACCAAGTGGCTGGCATAGTATACAGGAACATCTGCGCGGAGTATGGACTGGAAACCCCAAGGTCAAAGTGAGAAACACCTCCCAAGGTGGTAGAGAACGAGCGAGCCAAGATCCTGTGGGACTTCCAGATACAGACAGATAGAATGGTAATGGCGAACCAACCAGACATTGTGGTGGTATATATATATATATATATATATATATATATATATATATATATATATATATATATATATATATATATATATCAGATGTTATGTGTATGATGTGCATCCACATCTACATCGTTGTAATACAAATAAGTTTAGTGAACTTAATTAAATTTGTTTCAAATAATTAGAATTTCGAAAAGTAACTAAAGTATCTTACATTTAATGAGCTTAAAAAATGAAAACATTCTTTTCAAATTCAAGAAGTAGTGTCAAAGATTACATCAAATATCACAGGAAAAACTCTTAATTTCTAGTTACTAATGTTGTCATGGTTTCTGCATCAGCCGTTGCATATGCATTGATAGCTTTTCTGTAGTAATGTAGTAGTTGAGGATGATGGGAAAGTTTGTCTTAACACTAAGGTGACGTCTTCCCCATGCAACACCCACTTGTCAATCTTGTATTCAACCACAAATCTTTCTGACTGATCGTGATGTAGATGTGTCAAACTAACTTAAGCTGCTTGTGGATAAGTGATCACTAATCAGAAGATGAAGGAAAAAATTGTAAGTAGCACTAATTCTGATCATACTCGTAAGATTTTATACGTCAAAACATATACATGTTGACAGGAAGACATTCTTTTTCCTGCTGTGGTTAGACTCAGTGCAGCTGATAATAACATTCACAGTCATAGAAAATACAAATTCAGACAGTGTTCTTGTTGAATTTGTTACATTTCGAATGTAGTTTTATGTATATTTAAACATTTGCAATTGCAGCGTAACATAATTTAAAATAGATCATTAGATTTTCTATATGCCTACAAATGATCAAAAGAAAAAGACCCTACATTTCCCCGCTGTGGGACTAATAAAGGCATTCTAATTTGTCCTCTCTAATCAGATGAAATATCCTCTTGCACAGAGGCATGTCAAAATAGAAATGTCTGTTAAAGTCAGAGCTCAAAAAATGTCAGCTCCTCCTAATACTTTTCAGACAAACACAAACACAACTTTATCCAGTATCAGGCTAAAGTGAATATAGAAGAGAAAAAGTTGAGAGTACAATTTGCCACAGTGCTTAGTGCCGACCACGTGGCGTTCTGGCATCTGCCTGTCACACCTAAGTTGAGCTCAGCATTGATGCCTTTAATTTCGGTGGCACACTGGATAGGATAAGATAAGACTTTATTAATCCCACAATGGGGAAATGCTATTGCTTTCAGCAGCAAGGAAACATTGAATAAGACTGACAAAACACAATACAATAGTATTGAAGCCTTTGTCCTGGACATTTAGCTGATAAATTTGCCCCAGTTAAGGTGAAACTGAAAATAAATGTTCCTCCTTTGTATGATCTTTTTGTTCATCATTATAATCATAAACAAGTAGGAGCTTTTTGCATTAAAATTGCTCCCTATACCTATACTTGGTGGTGCAGACTGATGTTTTTATTCTCAATGCACTTTATTTGAGGCAGCTCTTTGCCTACCTTCGTAGATTGATAGATAGATCTTAGGTTTACTGGACAACAATTTTGATGGAACACAGCTGGATAAAATCAAAATGGAGTATAATGACAATAACGTAACAGGAAATAACATAAACAAAAGTGCCATGTCTGGCACGCTCCCACTCTGAGTAACGTTATAAATGTCACAGCACAGGTGGGGTCTTAATGCAAATTCTATTACTAGTAGCGCTTGACATTTTTTATTGTAAACTAGATAATGCTTTTTATATGAAGACACATTTGTAAGCTCCTAGTGTTTCAGATTCAACAGCACAGAAAATCTGCCACCAGTGTGTGTGAATAAGAAGCATTGCCAAAAGGCTTTACCAGTAAAGTAGAAAAGTGTAAGTGCAGACCATTTGCCAATTATCATATAATCACTCTGCTTTACATTTATCTAATCATTCCACTATTTAACATATTGTATTTACCTTTTTACAGCTGTAAGATGATCGCTATCTATACATCATTATTCTGTTTTGGCAAACATGAGGAGTCTGCGCGAGTGTCTAGTAGATGTGCTACAACTGTATCCCCTAACCATAGTCAGCAGGAAATCTTGGCATTTGAAGGGACAATAGCTGATTAGTGAAGGTTACTTGAACCGAAACAGTCTGTAGACATTAGCCATAACCTCACTACATCCCTCCCATTCTGTTTCTGTAGGTACTTTATTTACTTCCCTTAATGTTTGTTTCTAATACAGCAGTTTAAACTGTAGCATTGTAGTATGCAATGTGATAAGGTTATGAGCTTTATGATAAATGATCAGTGATTTAGAGGCCATAGTAGTTTACAGTTGCAAATCACTTGTTGTCATCGATGACTTGTGTGCACGACAATGTAGTGACTAAAACGCCTAAGATAAGTTTCTTCCACTCTTGCAAAGGAAAACTGTAAACTGCAACAGTGTTTAGGAAGATTTTAGTAAATAAAATGGGATAGTGAATGTAGATTAAAAAAGAGTTAATACAATTGTCCATTATTATTAAACAACAAAAACAAGTTAGTTTAATTTAGTTTCTTTCCATTCATTCTTTTCATTCTACAAAGGGCAGTTAGAAATCTTTATTCTTTTCTCTCTTTTTTTTTTCTAAAAAAACATAAAATGCTTCAAGCTCATTTAGATTAATATATTAATAATGTCACAAGGTAACTGCTACTCTAGTGATAAGCCCACTCTTCCTGAAAGAAAGTATAGTTACAAAGTAATGGAAATATCTGATCATATCATACTATGCTTCCTTAAACCTGAAAGTGAACAAATTTATTTTAATAATTTGCCCTCACTTATACAACAATCACCTTGTTCATTCATGGCTAAATTACCATTACTTGTTGCCTGGTTTTGAGGTAGGCGTCTCTGAGGTATCTGTTCTCTGCTAATCTGGAGATGGGGAGGCAGACAGGTTCATTAGACAAAACACACAAAGAAGTTCAGAAAATGATTTAAATAAAATTATCTTAAATGCCTTAAAATGGAAAACAACACCTAGAAAAATGTGAAAAACAATGGAAAGATACCATTTCAGTGCATCGAAGAACCGCCAAAATGACAATAATTCAAGCAATAAGCAGCTCTAAAGAGGATCAAAGAAGATCTAAAGTTACCAGTGAGTGATTTTTTTAATTTCGTTTTTAGCACTGCTAATTGGTTCAATGATCTGCATGTGTTTGTTTGCACAGTTACACCATTTATTCAGCAACATGAAGAGAGCGAAAGTAAGCACGCATGAGTTCAGCACTGCAACAAACTAGCAAAAGAATAGACTTGATGGTGCAGAGACTGGTAAGCAAACCAAGCAGCTTAATCAGCCTGTCTTTGAGTTGAACGCTACCGTTCAGGGACGGATTTAACCTGTTGAATGAGGCAATTATTAGTGTAGTGGTGTAGCCTGATGGAAATTGGGTAATACGTTTCTTCTTAAATAAGTTTTTGATTCATGCATTGTATTGGTTTTGTTCTTTGAACACAGTGATGGTAATGAATTTTCCATTTTGTGAACTATCTATATCTTGAATTTAAACAAAAAAAATTGCAATTGTATTTTTTCAATACAGAACAGTTTGTTGAACGTGCATATGAAACTGGTTCAGTACCTCCGACAAGGTTAAGAACCACTGAATTAAAAGATGCTTATCTGAAGTTAAGCTATTGGCAAGACGCTCCTACAAAGTCCCATTAATGAAAACGTAACACTGACTGGCGTCAAGAGAAATTGTTAAACATTTGGTGAATTGATGAGAGCAATACTGTTCTTTATTTGGTCGAGGGGTTGCAGACAGTTTGTCAGGAGACCCCCAAACAATGAATTCGAGCCACAGTACATTGTGAAGACAGGTGAAGCATGATGGCTCAAGCATCATGATATAGGGATGTTTTCCTTACTATGGTGTTAGGCCTACTGCATTTATCGCATACCAGGACCATGGATCTATTTAAATAAATCAAAATGTTTTATAAGCCCATTCTCCCTTATGCATTGAAATGGATTTTTTTAAAATAGACAATGACCCCAAACACACCAGCAAGAGAGTAACAACAATAATGTTATGAAGTGGCAGCGCAGTCCCCAGACCCTAATCCAATAGAAAACTTGTGGAATGACAATAAAAATGCTGTTTCTGAGGCAAAACTAAGAAATGTAGAAAGCTTGTGAAATATAGTTTAATCATCTGATGCTGGAACACTGTCCACAAGTGAGAGAAGTTGGCTAACTCTATGCAACACAGATATATAACCAGCAAACATGGTTACATAACTAAATATTATTTCAGTGATCAACATGATGCAAAATCTGCAAAACAAGGGTTTTTTAGTTAATACTGTAAATGTTGACTTTGTAGAGAAGAATGAAATTAGTGCTATTTTTTAAACACAAGAGAGAAACAAGATAAACACAAGTTATGATAAGAATTTTGAACTTGTTTTTTTTATGCTGGGAACACATCTGTACTAGTGACATAGAGGGAAAAGCAATACAACGGTGGTATGTAAGTGGATAGAAACAGGGATTGTGTGAAAAGGCGGTCCCTCAACTAACTCTAACTCTATAGCAGCTTAACTAAGAGACCAGACATGGTACCTCAAAGCTTCGCTGACTGCGGAAACTTTACACTAGACCTCAAGCATAGGGATTCTGTGCCTCTCCTCTCTTCATTCAAACTCTGGGACCTTGATTTACAAAGGAAATTCATTAGAGAACATAATTTTGAAGCACTCAGCAGCAGTCCAGTCCTTTTTGTCTTTAGCCCAGGTGAGATACTTCTGGTGCTCTCTGTCGGTTGTTAAAGAGTGGCTTGACACAAGAAGTGCAAAAGCTGAAACACATATCTGGCATACGTCTGTGCGTACTGGTTGTTGAAGCACGGACTCCAGCTGCAGTCCACTCTTTGTGAATCTCCCCCACATCTTTTAATTAAAAGTTTTGTTTCACAAGCCTCTCCAGGGTGTGGTTATCCCTATTGCTTGTCCACTTCTTTCTACCACATCTTTTCCTTCCCTTTGCCTTTCTATTCATGTGCTTGTACACTGAGCTCTGTGAACTGTCAGCCTCTTTTGCAATGACCTTTGTGTCTTGCCCTCCTTGTGCAAGATCTCAATGGTCGTCCTTTGGAAAGCTGTCAAGTCAGCAGTCTTCCCCATGATTGTGTAGTCAGACTGAGGCCTTTGCAGGTTTTTAGTTAAATAGCTGATTAGAGTGTGGCACCAGGTGTCTTATATTATATTATATTATAATATTATAATATTTAACCATTTCAATTAATACTGAATTTGGGTTTTGTATTAGTTGTCAGTCATAATCATCACAATTAAAAGAAATAAACATTTCAAATATATTAGTCTTTGTAATCGATTGAGCTGGCAAGAGTATTCAATATTCAAAATATTAAAAAACTCTATTTGTTTCACTTCAAATGGATTTTAAATAAAGTTTTTTTATGTTATCATTTTTTGATTTTTATCACTGTATATTACAGTAAGCCAATTTGAAACTTTTTTCATAGATGGTGTGGTAGACATCATATATATTTTATGTCTACATTGTACTGCTACCACTGAACATTCATTTTTACATCATTAAGTATTAGAATTGAATGCAATATAATAAGCCGGTCATTAGCCTTCTGACATTATTAACATAAAGCTTTTAGAATGGCCACAGTTCAGCTGTGGTTATAGTATAGGTTGGAGTGTAGTTATATTGACAGTAATAGGATTGTCTGGAGGTTTTAAGAGAAGATTAAATATCTTTTTATTGTCATTAAAAAAGTATTTGTAAAATATGCAGGCTGTAAAAAAATTGTTTTTCTCTAGCTACTAACAGTGAAAATGACAGCAGTTAAAAATAACAGTAATGAAAATGTAGTTCTTAAGGTGACAACAGTGGTAAACAATCATAAAGTGGGTAATAAAGGTAGGTAGTATGTTCTCCTGTAAATAATAATTTGTTGACTTTATTATTATATTTATGGAAAATAATATTGTTTATGTTTAGATTACCTTAATGTACAGTAAATATTATGACTGATGACAAAGATGCTTGCTTACTGTACAGCTTTCATCTTAACTACATATTGAAATGATCCTGTGTATTGACAGTGTTTTGTATTTTTCCTCTAATGGAACATGACATACAGTACAGGGTAGGCTGCATAAAAATATGACTGTATATGACCAATGCCACCTATATAACTATTTACCCTTGATCAACTTTTCTACATGTGACCGGAATTAGGTGGAATTGTAGAGAAATGTACACACCTGTAACAAAGCTAATGTCTGTTACAGTGAAACCTTGTTGGCTGCGTGCCGACAGAGTGTTTTGGCGTTATGACCCTAATTGTTGAACGCACACAGAGTAAACCATACTCAGTAAGTATGTTGACAGGTGCGCAATAAACGTGTGTGTGTGTGTGTGTGTGTGTGTGTGTGTGTGTGTGTGTGTGTGTGTGTGCGCGACCCATAGAGTCATATGAATGCTCCAGAATGTCGCATGATCGGTCCTCTTTAAAGCTGACAACAAGGTTCCTCAGTAGAACCTAAAGCTACCATCAGGTCTTCCAAATTAACTTAATTTCAATAATGTATCTCTGAGGTAACATAACCTCTAGATTGTGTATCATATGGTTTGGATTGTTATCTGCATAGCAGTGAAACAATGTTTTACTCGAAAAAGCTTAAATGGAGACTTTGAATAACATTTACGTTTCGATTTAGGAGTACTTAACATTTTGAGTTATAGAATGCTGCTACTCAATTATTTCGACTTGTGCTTTTAGGAACATAATAGTTCAACAACTGCAGCACAAACCTCATTAACAGTATTTAACGCGTTAAAAAATATCAATGTTTTTGTTGAATTTTTACTCTTCCACACTGCTGCCATTTTTTTAGAGAAAACCTAAGTATTTTGTCTGTCTGCATCTCTAAGTGCCTGTGTGTAAGTGACATGCCTGCGCCTGTATGCCAGAGCGAAGCAGACACACACTAACACCCCTTCCCTCCCCCTCCTTCTTGCTTTGAGATCTCACGTGACTCAGCGACTCTGGCTGGTAAACAAACAAGCGAGGACACAAACGAAACAGAAGGATGGAAGCAAAAAAGAGTGTGGTTATACTTTCAAGCCAAAAATGAATCAATCTGAAAAAAATACATGCTAATGCTAAATACAATATTTTAAATACAGTGACAACACCACCCATTTATATTATATATTTATATTTACTGTTGCACTATGTCTCAGTTTTATTAAAATAATAATAAAATTTTAAAACAAAATACAAAACAGTTGAAAGTCGGTATAGTTATCAATATCTGTGATACTGGTCCAGTATTTAATTGGTATCAGATTGATACCAAAGCTTGCAGTATCGCCACACACACACACTATCGCAAGTGTGTGTGTGTGTGTGTGTGTGTGTGTGTGTGTGTGTGTGTGTGTGTGTGTGTGTACATGTATGTATGTATGTAGTGAGTAAATGTGTGCCTGTGGCAGTGTGATGTGGAGCAATTTCAGGAATTTCCAGTCACTTGGCTTATCTCATATTCACACTAGCATTTCCTTAAAATGTTTCATGATGTGACAGCAATCTTCACTGCTGTATTGAGTCATTTTTCTGTAAAGGACCCTTTTGTGGTTTTATTTTTAGTCAGCTGGGACAGCATGGCAGTCTGAGCCAAGTTGGGGACAGCACTCCCTTCCATAATATTCTCCAGACAACCCTGCCTAGGCCTAGGTTTTGTTGAGTCATGTGAGATCATGTACACAGAATTGCAGGGGAGATGGAGTTGGAGGTGCAGAGGGCCTGGCAGGTGGATTGAGGCCAGGGTCAGTTGGGGAACTACAAATTGTTCAGACCAGCACCAAGCAGTGTGCACCAGTGCTAGCTTTGAATAGCACTATACATGGTGTGGTGGGTCGTGTGCAGATTTATTTTAATACACTGCTGACCTTACCAGTGGGGGATGGGTATCTTGCCTGCCAGCTCATCCCAGGACCACTATTTCACAAGACAGGACTTTTTAAAGAATCCTGCCACAGACAAAGCACTGAAAAGAGGCAAGTTATAGTCCACATTTTACTTTTCAATGTATATGTATGAACTAGATTGTCTATGCTGTTAAACTCTTCTCTAACAGATGCATGGTTTGTTCTGCAGGGAGGTTCATCAGTCCAACATTTAGCATGGCAAGGAGGGGTGAGGAGAGTAAAATATAATATATTTTTATATACTATAATAATAATAATCATAATCATCATCAATTGTAATCATAATTATAATCAAGCAAAATGGTCATATACAGAAGGAGTAGATACTTGAGACCATTAAAGCTAGTGGAACCACTATGGTTGCCTTAACCATCTTGTAGCATGCATGTAGCCACTACCTCACAGTCTATATGTATTATTGTAATGTCATACATTTTACGTAACGTATAGAAAACCTGTCTAATCCCACTTGAGCAAGCTTTTGATTCCTTAATCAATAAATACATTTAAATAAATCTTTTAGCGCTGCGGCAAAATAAGGCAGCTGCTGACGAAATGAGAAAAGAAACCAAGCGGCAGCAGGAGAAAGGCTGCGGCCTAATTTTTTTCAAATGAGCACTAAATATTAAACAAAGACAACGTTTTGGTGGTTTGTAAATACTACAGCAACACAGGAGAACGTAAGAATGAAACACTGATGTCCTAGATGTAGCAGCGGCAACAAACGCTGTTTATCCATCACGTGTCTCTTTATTAAGTGTTTGCTACATAGTGATGAACAGCGCCACCACAGAACAGCGCAACTTAAACGGTGCAGACACTAAATGTAAAAGCAGCATTAAATTTGACATGGTTTTTAGTGATTGTCACTGTTGCCTCAGAGCTCAATTTTGTGTTTTGTTTTGAGTCAAAATCAAAATCTAGTTTAAAAAAAAACCTAATAAGGGATTTCTAATAAGCAAACCATCAAATAATATTTTTTTTTTATCAAGATGATCGTTAGTTGCAGCCCTAAAGTATTTTAATTTAAACATAGTCGGTAATAAGTCATAGTAAGTTAGTAAAATATCTAACAGTCCTCATATTATTCGGTTTGCTAAAATGCAAATGCTTCCAGGGATGTGATTCCTTGGGATTCAAACATTTAGGATTAGAAAACCCTAATAATCCCCGAAGGAAATACTTTTGCCCCATTACAAAAGACCTTTGGGAAGTTGGGGGGTGTAGCTGTGGCCAAGAGAACAGGAGAATTGGAAACAAAACAGAGACAATGCAGATTTCCTTTTTCTGTAAAGCAGACATCACTTGTTTTTGTTTTGTTTTGTTTTGTTTTTGTCCGATCTGGTAGTTTAACAAGTACCATGCATTAGGCTAAATGTCATATTGTGAGGGACAGTTTTGCTTTTTCAATGGGAGTATATAAGTAATATATACTTCTTGGGGTTAATGATTTATGTTTGTTCTTATTAGTACTTTCTGAATCAGACATTACTTACTATCTGACATACACTGGTAAAATATGCCTGGTAAAAGTTGGGGTTATTCTTCTGCCAGTTAATTTTTGTAGCCCAGCTCTGAATCTGGGGACTCAGGACTTGCAGGCCATGATGTAGGCTAATTGATGGTGGAAAATGTCCTTATATAATAAAAATTAATATATGAATATATTAATAGCTACAAATGTCTCACTCTCCTCACCTTATTTCTTGCCATTTCATAGAGTTGAAATGGCAAGAAATGAAATGGAAATGGTTGACCTATCTCCAATGAAGGTGATAAAAACAATTAACCTACTAAATTCCCCAGTGCCTTACATTTTCTTTACAACAAAGGGGGATGTCATTTTTCTGTGGTATTTTGTTGAAATTTGAAAATTTTCAATTCATTTCATGCAGCTGATTTCATAAAATATGCTATGTTGGGGTGTAAATATACATTCAGAATTTATTTTGAGTGTCCTGCTTCCTAAAGTTCTGCAAACCCATCTGGCTGAGGTGATTAGTAAAAGCTGAGGCAGATGGTGGAACGATCAGCTTCTTCATTGCTTCAGGCATGTATTAATCTCCATACACAACTGACAGCCATGTTAGGCTGCAAAGAATGTTTTTGTGTGTAACATGAATAAATGGGAGTTTAAAGTGTTGTGCAGCAGTGAGTGAGGCTTCTGATTCTTTTGTGCACTAAAGTTGCTTTCGTTGTAGGGTGAGAGGGGGAGGAAAGCGGGCAGATTGTGAACCTTTCCTCTCTTTATCTGCACCCCCACCCCCTTACAGAAACATGTACATACACACTACTCTTGGCAGCAGGGTCTGGAAATGTTGACATACAGAATGAAGGGCAGCCCTACAAACCCCTAAAATCCCCCTAAGTATACACAGGATAGGAGGAGGAGCCTTAGAGTGTACTTGGAGGAGTCAATTTTTTACTAGATAAACTCAGTGAACCCTGCTTAAGTCCACTGCCACCCTAGCCAGTTTTTCCCACCCCATCTTTTCATTTTCCTCTCTATTGTTCTTTAGCTCTTTGCTAACTGCAGAGCTAATTTAAAGAATTGTATAGTATTTTTGTTGCTGTTTTGTTGGTAATAAAGCAGCCGGGGATATTGTGAGAAATATCAAGACTTTTTATCAAATCCACCATTGACGGTGCCTTTGGGTTTTTTTTTGTTTTCCCCACATCCTGGCAGAAAGTAGGTCATAGGGTGACCGAGGTAGTGTATGAGGCAGCAGTTTGCTGGCCAGCCCCCATTAAGGCAGTGCAAGTCTCCAGGAAGCTTGTTGCAGAAGAGACGTTAAAACACACAGGTTCCTGTTTGACATCTGTTTCCAGCAAGCCACACAAGCAGACCTTTCCCCAACCACTTACACACTGGGGCCATGTTCACCTAGATTCTCCACCAACCAGTTGTGTCTGCAATTAACTGCATTGTGGCCTTTTTTAATGAGATGAAGTAAAGCTTTCATTGTAAACTATATCTTGACTGTATACACACAATAAAGAAATCTTAAGGGAAGAAATCAGAAAAGATAGATTATGCAGGCAGCTATGCTGTTAAATTGCTGACTCTCAGACTTGTAAATAATTAACCAGATGCTTATTTAAAGACATGAAACAACACTGTGTGTATGTGTGAACAACATCTGACAATCAAATGTTCAAATTGCTTTTCAAATTAAAGTGAATATCTGCTTTATGACTTCTTTAATGTAAGTTATAATCATAACAGAGATCCTCTGTCAGGCATGATCCTGTCAGCAGGTCTGATGTCATAGGTAATACTGTCCAATCAGAGGGCCAGCACAGCCCTGACAACACTAGTAGCATAATGCAGTGCACAAATACACAACAAAACCTCTAATGTTAAGTCATGTCTAACATCGTAGGAACTAGAGCTACAATATTCAATCCAATACAGCAACTCTACCCAAATATCTTAATATAGCATTAATCTTGAAACTTGAAGCTTATGATTCCTCTGTTTTCAAGTTAAAGCTGTCAGAAAGATGGTAAACTGTACTTTGTTTACCATGTACTGTACTTTACGTTTAACATTGAGGCCCCAGTTGGTGGTTAGTTTGGTTGAAAATTTTGATAATGTTCTTGCCAATATTAACATGGAGGATCATATGAAGTAGGTGTATACATGTATTAATTAGTAGGATGTGCAAATGTACTGTGTGTGTGTTTGTGTGTGTGTGTGTGTGTGTGTGTGTGTGTGTGTGTGTGTGTGTGTGTGTGTGTGTGTACACATGTTTTTCCTTTAACATGGGGACCATACTTTTTGCGATCAATGTACGGACATTGTGACTACGTGGGGACATTTGGCGGGTCCCCACCAGTCCGAAGGCTTTTTTGAGGGTCAAGATGTGATTTTAGGGCTGAGGTAGAGAGCAAATGTCAGATGTCTGTCTTTGGTTGTGATGGTTAGGTTAAGGGGCTGGGGAAGGCGATACGTTAATGGTGAGTCTCCACGTAGATGTGAAATACAACTGTGTGTGTGTGTGTGTGTGTGTGTGTGTGTGTGTGTGTGTGTGTGTGTGTGTGTGTGTGTGTGTGTGTGTGTGTGTGTGTGTGTGTGTGTGCACGCACAGCAGATCTCATTTATTTATGTAGTATTATTATATATACTTTTCCAAAATGTAGGTTAAAATAATTAATTTTTAGTACATTTCAGATTTTGGCTTCCTCCCACACCATAGTTTAGAGCAAGGGTTAGACATCTGCCATTAGTTGTGATGGTTAGGGTTAGAGTGAGGGGCTAGGGAAGGCATGATGTCAATGGCGGTCCTCACTTTGACTTAAGTACAAGGGTGTGTGTGTGTGTGTGTGTGTGTGTGTGTGCGCGCGCACAGCAGATCTTATTTATTTATGTAGTATTAGTATATATACTTTTCATAAATTTAAGTTAAAATAATTAATTTTTAGTACATTTCAGATTTTGGCTTCCTCCCAATGACTGCAGACTCTAATCTGTGGGTGTAAATGGTTGTCTGTGTTTATATGTGGCCCTGGTAACATGCCAGGGTGTACCCTGCATCTCGTGTACACATGACCAACACAGGTTCAGTTAGTGATACATTTGTACTTTTTTACACACAAAAAATATAAAATCTCATTTATAATTTTGGAATTTGTATCAAGTTAATTAGTTTTAAATTATATAGTTATAAATAGATGTATTTAAATAAATACCATACAGTTAAGCGCCATGCACTTGGTATTCTGCTCACTTCCCTCCACAGAGGCAGGCAGGGATCTGAGAAACTGAGAGTTAAAACCTCTGTGCATTTTCCTCTATGGAAACAATGAGGTTAGTAGGCGTAGCCTACATTTCCACAGATTTTTTTTCTTACAGTGAGTGATTCAGATATTCCATTCACTGTAAAGCTTCAGTCAACTGAGTTTTCTGTTTGTTAACTTGTTCCCTAATGTGAAAGTATATGCACAGTTACAGTCTGCAGTAACGAATTATGTTGTGTCATTAAGTGAACATATATTTTGAGTGTAGGAGATTCAGCGAGGCTAAAATAAAACTGCTTAGTTTCTCTCTAAGCATGTGGGGATCTGTGCAATAACAGAGGACACAGCTCTGTTTCTAGTTGCTCCCAAGTGCTCCAGGCTGAGATCAGATTAATCAATAGCAGAGATAATGTGGAGATGAGTAGTCTGACCTCAATATTATCCACAAAGGCCCCGCAATATCATTGTCCGGCTCTCCAGCCCATGGCTCCTCACAGTGGAAGGAATTCACGCATCTGTCTGTTTTAACTTTGTCCTCTGTGCATTGTGAGCCTCTCCCACACACAATTATCATCACAGGGAGTGCCTGCTGGTCAACAAAGAATAAGACCAAAAAGCAATTATTTGTTTTTGGTTTGAATTAATTAGGAGGTTGTTGTTGTTGTTGTTGTTGTTTTAACTGCAGTACTGAGTAGAGTCAGTTAATTTCCTGATGTATACACTGTTACATTATGACAGATCAAATTTCAATTCTACTACTGTTACTGTTAATACTGCATATTAATTAAGGTCCCTTTGCCCTTGGTACTTCTCTATCTTCTCATGCTCCTTCTTATTGTCGCTGTCACTTGGGATTGCCATATCTATCACTACAGCCTTGTTCTCATGTTTGTCCACCACTACTATCTCTGGTTGGTTGGTCATTACCAGTTTGTCAGTCTGTATCTGGAAGTCCCACAGGATCCTAGCTCTGTCATTCTGAGTTGTGTATAAAGGTTCTTAGAGTTCTTTTGATCTTGTATATTTCCAAGTATTCCATGATCCATGTGTGAGGCATTGAGTCATAGGCCTTCTTGTAACAGAACAGCTGATAAACTGATTCATTGAAGGTTGTGTGGAACTGAACCAACATCTTAAATGGCAGCTTGAATATCCTCAGTCCCACTTGAGGTCCTGGGAGATGGTGGTGCCCGAGGTAGTAGAAGGAGTCCATGATTGAGATGAGGGTGTCTCTTAGGTAGAGGGGGGGCAGTGCAGCTGGGACCTACTGGAAATCTATGATCATCTCTACTGTCTTCTGTGCGTTCAGCTCCGGGTTGTTGGGGCCACACCAGAACATAAGACAGTCCACCTCCTGTCAGGCTTCTAAACCATCTGATGGGCAACAGCAAATGTCCTGCTGCACAAGCAGTTGTAGAGATAAAAACTCTGGCCTAGGATTATTGGTCGACCTCAGAGTAAGTAGCAGTCCTCCACTCACACTGTCGGTGGATATCAGAGAATGATAGTGAGTGCAGATTTTATCTGTGGAAAGCTCAGGTACATTCTTGAGCTTGCCTGTGAACCTGTTGTCAGATCAATCATTTTCAACTAAAAGCTGGATCATCTAGCTTGACAAAGATTGACAATTTAATTCACAAAGGACTTTGTATGAGATGAACAAATCCACAAAGGTGTCTAGACAAAGCTAATTCCAAGTTTCAAACTTTCTGATCAAATTAAGCACACCTGTTCCATGCTGAATAGAAAACCTAACTGTAATATCAGACTCCTATGACCGCCTGACTGAAGCTAAAAGGTATAGTGGCAGTGCCCTTTGCATTGACCACATCAATTTATTTTTGATTTAGACAGCAGAAGTAATAAAAATACAAGACTTTTTCACAAAGTATACTGTATAGTTTCTACAGTATCTCAATCAATCCTTGGGTTTCCCTTTCACTCTTTCTAAGACACATAAATTCAAATATTTTAATTGGCAGATATACAGTAACTATGTGTCTGCTTACTCACTCATCATCTGAAACATTTTATCCTTGAAAGGGTTGAGAGGATTGCTTGAGCCTATGCCAGTCATCACTCAGGTGCGTGACCACGTCGTCATCATAGGGCAGATAGACAACAAACATGCTGTGAGTGCTAAGCACTGTGCCGCCCATAAAAAAAAAAAACTTTTAGTATCACATGGACATTTCACAGGGCTGCATAAATGGGCATTTCCCTTTATTTCTGTGTGACTCAAGAAGTGAAACAAAATGCAAATTCCACCTAAACATCCTCTCTGTCAGTATAGTGATGTTTATGTGCATGTAAATGCATGTAAAACAGCAATCATAGTACTATGTAGGTTGTGTAATGTACTTGTAGGCACCCCATAGAGTGTTGTAAACAGACCAATTAACCGCTTGAAACCAGATTATAGCCCTTTATAGAGGAGGCAACAAAGCTTCAGTAGTACACAAAGTACATCCAATGGTACCAGGTGCAGTTAGCATTTATGCACTTCACTGTCACCATCAATCACAATCACAATAAATCTGTGAGATACCTACACAGTGTGCATATTTCCTTAAATGGAACAGCAGCAGTAGTGGTTGACGTCAGCACCACCCTCAAATAACCTTCAGACAGTGGAGGGCTGATTAATGGGACGTGACTCAACCTTGGCTGTTGCCCTGACAGGTGAAGTCTGGGCCGAGGATTTTATAAGTTTAGCTACAGTAGATGGTGAGCAAAGTACATAAGATGAGACGTCTGAGAAGCAAGGGTATAGTCTATTTTAAATGTCGTATATATTATAAATATGTCACAATTTAGAAAACTACTACATTGTTTTTGTTGATATAAAGAAAAACAAGACTAAAACTAAGGGTTTTTAGTGTTTACTAATTTATTTGTATTAAAATATAGAAGCTCCTTTGGTGATTATTTGCATATCTTAGTGGATTTGTTTGATCAGTAGCCTGCAGAAGCACACCCAGTTAAACAGGATAAAGATATGCAACACGTAGGGGAAAATAGGGCCCAGGTCTTAGTGTGAGTCTTTATGACTTGTAACAAGTGGTTAAAGCCCTGCTCAGCTTCTGTATGATAATGTCTGTAGTTTGTTCCTGAATCCTAAGCGAGGGAGTTAGTTGGTTCCTACACACCTCAGCAGATTAGCTGCCAGTTAATGCTTAGCAGAGCAGAGCAAACTTGTTTTTAACGCTGGCTGCCAGAATTCCCTTGCTAAAACCTCTGATTCATCATACGTAGTCATCAGGCTTGCTGTCTCAGAAAAGCTCTCATGTTCTATAATAAGGCAGAAATGTACTGTATATGAATCACTTTTTATAGCCATGACTGCATGATTAATTCTTATAATAACATATCTAAAATAGTACAAAAGTAATAACAAATCAGACATAAACCCAGTATGTTAATTTTTTTCAATCAAAATACTTTCTTACAATGAGGAACTTGCTACATTGTCTGATCCATAAACAAACAAATGGTAGTTTTTCTCTGGCCACATGCATTTAAGGCAGTAATTAGTGGTGTGCAGTAAGCTTGACCTTGGTCTCATCAGTAGCAGAATACAGCAGGATCATTTTGCCCTGTCTGGCACTCAATAATGGCCTTCTTTCAGGTTGGGCTGAATGCCGCACAAACACACTCTTCTGACTCAAGCAGGGCTGTGTATCAATCACGCTTCCAACTGTGTGCCACTAGAAAAAACCTTTTTTTCATGCTCCACTTTCTAACATTTCATTTTAGGCAACAATGTCTCTCATGCACAAATAGTAGCAGATTGCGTTTGCTTTTTCTCTCTAGACACTCAACAGAGCTGATTCAAGAGCGTACTTTTGGCTTTACACTTACAGAGAGAGGCAGAAAACAGAGACCCTGATAGAAATGGTGAAGTATTCTGCTGCACCTGTTTCGAACTTGATGACAATCTCTTACCCAGCCATTCGTACTCTCCTGTTCATAATTAGTCTGAACATCATGACAAGAAGCCAGCTCATTTATAGATTTGTTACTATCAACATCAGTTTTGTCAAAAGTTCCTGGAGGAAAGAAAGTCATTTGTTTAAAAAAATTAAAAAATATATTTTGAACACCGAATAGTTTTACAGATAACAAATGCAGAATGAGACAAAATAACATATGCATATGTAGTTGTATTTGTATTTGTATTCTGTTGATTGACTGGTACAGTATATAAATAGCAGTAAAATGTAGAAAGTACCTACATCAGGTGATTGCTAGTAGGCCCCTGCTACTTTACGAGATAGATTCATCACAGTTTAATCTTAAGTGTTACTGTTGTTTTCAAAGTGTGTGAATGGTTAGAGAGTTTGAGGATGATTATGCATTGTACACATTGTAAAACTTTGTTTTAATAAACATACAAGGGTTTCTTCTGAATATGAAAATCAGGAGGCTCTAACCTGCTGTATTTTGTCTAACAATGCCTCAGACATCTGACACCATGTTGGTAATGTATTTCTTATTCCCTGCAAATGTTTCCACTGTGACCTGTAATGTTTGGGCGCGTGAAGGGGTCCAATCAATAAGTAAAACTTTCTCTTCTCAAGTTGAGTCATCAACACTGCTGCCCAAAACCCACTAAACCGCAGTCTTGTCACATAGGCGCACGATTGAAACCATAACCTTTCAATTTTGTGCCCTTGCATTTGATTTGAAGCAGACGGGTTTTGTGATGACACACTTAGAAGCCCTGATTGACCTGCACTGTGGTGCATTCCTATATTTACTAGTAGTGAGTAGTCCCACACTCCCAGTGTACAGAACATTTACAGGATGATTACAAGTACATACAATAAGTATTCTGGACATTATGTCTGGAATCTGAGTCATGGTTACTGGAATTCTTTCTGCAACCTAGAAGAAAGACATCCAGTTGCCATGACTCACATGGATAACTGAGAATCTCAACCAGAAATTTCTTGGAGAGGATTCCTTTTACAAATACCAGTAGGATTTATGCCCACTTTGACAATAAAAGGGAAAAAGAAATGTTGGCACTTTTAACCACATTAAATTACTATAAAAGTTTTTTACTATATGGGATTTTGGTGTGAAAAGAAATTTCATACTGGAGCTGGATGGAGTCTTTAGGCAAGTTTGTGATATAATAGCAATAATTTTAAACAATTTAATGTATACGTTTATGCACATTGGTACAATAGCAAAAAAAATCAATTCTGTGATGCTACCTACAGTAATAGCATTGTGTAACAATCTGTTTTAATCAACAGATATATATTCTTCAGCCCACACACACATACGATCACACGCAAAACATGCTCTCCTTGGCTTTGCATGCACACCCACACTCAGATATACACACACACTTACAGTTGTTGCTTTTGAAGTGTTTGACGTGGGTGATAGACTTTTTTCCATTTGCTTTTTTTTCCATACATGCTCTGTGTGTGAAGGTTTTGTCAACCAGATTTTTGTCAACTTGAATGCGTCTATTGTATTAATTGTTGTTTATAGCTAATAAAGTCTAAACTTCTCTTTCACTGCAACTACTTAAACCAGGGCTACATACAGTAATAATTGAACATAATCTTGGGCTATGCTACCAAATTCATAAGCCTAAATAGCAAAGTGTACTCCTTACTATGCTGAAGCTACATAAATGTAATATGCAACATAAATTCTAATTAATTTTAACAAAAGATACTGTCCCTCTAGTTAGGTTTTCGGTGCTTTTTTTCCACCTAGTGGTTTGCACGCCTTGCAGGGTGTATATGCAAACGTCAAACTTGTCTCCTAGATTCAGCCAATTGAACAGGAAGAGGTTTAGAAAAATACATTATGTTGTGTGCAGGTGTTTTTGTCTTTGTCAGTATGAATGTTAACCATAAGACAGGAAATGCAATTGAGCATATGCTCATTTTTTTCTTAGTTTTTTGCTCTTCTTTCTTGATTCTTTCTTTTTCTTGACGAATATATGTTTTTCGAGGTGACTTATGCATGTGGTAAATCCTTTTTAAGACTTATAAGCCATGTCAGATGGAAAGCGATATTGGTATTCAAGTCATGTTGATTCACACCTAAAACTCAGTTTAAGAAATACATGTCCAACTACTAATATATTTTTGTTGACATTATCTGTTGTCTCAGACTATAATGACTTCATAATCATCTAAAGACCAAGACAGAGCTGAAGGCGAGCAGCTTTGCTTCAGACTTCTAAAACAGTGGGCCTAGTCTATAGATAACTCAAGTGTTCCTATCACATGTGCAGCATGTTACCATATAAGACAGCAATATGACTCACCCCACTCACTGACCTACTATGTGGGAAGTCATGATTCATGCAAGCTGCATTTAAGCAGGCAGGGCCCAAAAATATTCTGGCATGCCATTGCGTGCACACACACACACACACACACACACACACACACACACACACACACACACACACACACACACACACACACACACACACACACACACACACACACACACACACACACACACAGTACATTTGTACATCCTACTAGCTCAGTCATACTCACTACCAGACATTGACAGAGTCAGATGCATCAACATACAGGTCAAGAAACGAGAAAGTTGTCAGATTGGAATAACGATGACTGGATGTGTGCTGCTGCTATTTTGAGGTAATCCTAATGTAAACTATGTATTGCTATTACTGAGTCTAGTTCGTTGATTTAGGCAGTGTCAATCAAACATTGTTGGACTACTAATAATTACCTAATAGGATGAGAAATCGGCCAAACAGCACATCACAGCGCTAGATGGGGCTGTTTATTGTTTTTTGATTGTTTTTTATGGGTAATTAATCAGAAATAAAGGTAAACAAATGCATCTTAAAGCTTGGTGCAAGGTTTCACAATTACACAGCTACTACAGAATCTTTTCTTCAAATCTTTTCTTATGATTACTGAACGCCTATTTCAACACCAGCTGTATTTTTTGGATCCCAGGAACTGTATGACTAATTTCTCTGACAACAAGTGTTCTGACCCACTGCTATTGAGAAAACTACTCCACCTTTCTCAGGTTTGAAGATTGCCTTCTCCAGCCTGCAGATGTTTAATGGAATTTTATTCAATTACTATCAAGCTGGAGGAACCATGACCTATGACTGAGAACAAGCTTTTTGAAATTTGCCATCAAATTTTATTCCAGAATTTCATTGATAGTCTTGAGATTTAATTCAGGCCCACACAATTTTGCTACTCTAGTCAAATCATTATAAGGTAAACAACTAGGTCCAAAAATAGTCTAGTATTAAAGAGTTTGAAACCAGTTGATGATTTAGTGTAGCCTCACAAACCAGCCCACCTTTTTTGCTGCTCTCATTTTGGCTTAGCCTCAGTATGCATTGCTTGTGTCAAACATCATTTCAAGTAGGCGCCATAACAGATTGATGATTGTGTCAAGGAGTTAATAGGTGTTGTGGTAATTCCCCAACCATCACCCAAAATCTATTTCTTTTTACTGGTCATAAAGTCAAAAATAGATTGCTAGATGTCATCGATGAGTCATTGCATTTTAAATAGCTTGAGTGTATTTGTGACTGCACATTACTGTTTTAGCTAGCTGATTAGCTACAGTGTTGAAGACATGTCTGTGAACCACACAGTAAGCTAAAATAAAAGGGTTTTTAATATCTTTATGCAGTCTGCATTACAATCACCCATCTCAGCTTTCTGTATCACAAGGCTGGTGAGGAGTTTCTATGCAATGTTTGTTTTGATCTCCCAGTACAACTTAAACAGAGTGACACTGTGGTGGAAATTTTGCAATAAAGGCAGATGAGAGAGAGTTGTCCTTTTGTGCGATTTATTGAAATAATAAAGAAAATAAAAATAATGAGGAAAGCAAATAAAAAGCCAGCTGGGGAGATCAGAACATACACCACGGAGGTATAATGCAAAGATCACCCGATCCTAAAGTTGCTTCTGCCTTTTAGCTTCTCTGTCCGACTAGGGTGGAATGTCTTTCTAACCCAATCAAATTACATGCACCATCTCCTCCCTGTCGCAGTATGTGTGAAGATATTTACATTCTCACACCTGCATCGCTGACGTCCAACTATCTGTGAGAAAGGAGCACCAAGTCTCAACAGACAGAGACACAACTCCCCGACCTTGGGTTTGGGAGCTAGAGTTGAGAGTCTATCAGGCAGAGACAACCATTGAACAATCTAGGTGAAATGTCAAATGCATACAGTAAGACAAAACATAAGATATTAATTGCAGAACATAAGTCATAAATCATATAATAACTGCATAGAAGTAAGGAAGACACATAGAAATAAGGAAGAGACAATTTTTCCCATAACACTCCCCCCTTTTGATTACACATTAATCAAACCATAAAGGAATAAAAATTGTCAACCTCACATTCTGTAATAATAAAAGATTCTTGCAAATGAAACAATAAGGGTATTAACTCATCAAGATTCAAAATACACCTTCACATAAAATGCAAGTAACTTGCAAAGGTTGGGAGCTGTTTTGGTGGGTAGTTATACAAGAATAACTTCTGTATCGGCATGTGAAAAAAATGAGCCCATACCATCGTCAAAGTCATTAAGTGAGTTAGAGTTGGGGTTTTTGAACATAGTGCATTGTGTCATTTGATACGAGAGTGTTGCTGAGGTCGCACGCATGATGAGACCTCTAACCAGTGGGATAACGTAAAAACCAAACAAGAGAATCACAGCCATCTCAATGATAAGGGAAACAGCTGCGGACATGAGAACAGATTTCCATTTTCCAGACATTTCGTCTAGCCAATTCCAAGGGGTAGAACCTATACCAGAGTTAGCTGAGATTCTGAAGGCCGTGGAGCGCCTTCGCCACAATACCATTAGAATCAGTGTTATTCAGGATGTAAGTACAACATGCGTCTCCAAACATAACACAAACGCCTCTTTTCTCTGCTAACAACGTGTCTACGGCCATTCAATTGTAATGTAATAAAGACAATTAATGTATGATAGCCATAGGTTTCCGATGGGGTTCTGCTTCATATAATCTTAAGATAGATTTCATGCTTTCGGATCTTTAATTGTACATTTGCGTCTAGATCGAATAGGAGATTCAGGGATTTAACCAGAATGATGATGCGTTTTGTCTCATAACCTCTGTCATCTGTAGATGAAGGATAAAAACGAATTGTAGCAGTGAATAAGTGATTGTGAGCAAATTAAACACCAAGTCAACTTCAGGATATTTAAACTCAGTGTCGTTGTTGTTGTTGTTGTGAAATTTTCTCATTCAAAAGTATTGTGTAAAGTTACATAGAAACATCATATGATAAAGGCAACAATCCAAGTAACATAAAATGAAGTCTAACAAAGCATGTTTACAATTGATGTCTCGTAACAATCTGCTTCTTCCTGTTGAACAGTAGCGTTAGATTATTTCCAACCTGTGTGTTGATGTATTGCCAGTTCGTTGGAGTCCTTCAGGTTGTGATCAGCTGATCACAGAGACACTTGGGATTCGTTATCACCGCCAGGTTTCCTCCCAATGTCGTCTGAGTCACTGTCACTCCCATGATGTGAAGAGTCTACACGTCGTCCAGCGTCGGCAACTCAAAGCTGCTCGTGTGTGTGTTTTCTCAGGAGCGTGTGTGTAGATGTATGGTCTGATAGTGTGATTCACCGGTGCAGCTTCAGGCGGCGCTTGGCTCACACCTTTAGCTGAACGGTCAACGCAGCCTCGTCTCAGTGCGTGTGTGAGCACAGCGAGGGTCGTCCTTCTCAGTTCTTTATGTCAGTGGTGGTTTTCTCCGTGGGATGTAGATGGAGGGTCGTCTGTTGGATGAGGGACCTTCCTGGATGGAGTGGATCCAAATCGCTCTCTCTGCGATCTTTACAGCCGTGTGGGTCGTCAGAAGGACCTGGAAGGGGCCTCGCCACCGTTTGGAGTCCCAATTCTTCCTCCTGAACTCCCTAACGATCGCCCAGTCTCCCGGTTGGATGGTGTGTAGTGGTCCTGTCGACTGTTTTCACCTGTTGGGAAATCTGAATTGTGGGGAAAAAGTGTTTGGACGGCACGGTTTGTCGTCAGGCCCAAACCAGACTCCATGGCTACAGGTGGAACCATTCGTCAGCCAGAGTCTGTGTTCTTGTGAGGTAGAAAATGTTTAAAGCACAGGGAGAGAGAGGAAGGAAAGGATAGAGAGAATTGGAGAGAGGGAACAAGGATCAGGAGAGGAAACGAGGATCAGGAGAGGGAGGGGTTGTTGGGCAGTGACCTTCGCAGCAGCGTCTGCAGCTGCATGTCGGCAGAAACACAGTTGTCAATGATGTTGTGAGTGGGACAGTTCCAAACAGCATTAGCTGTAGGCAGCAGGACAGCGTCCAGCAAAGCAGAACCTAATCATGATGTGAGATAGGTTTGCAATCAGACTTCAAAAGCTTCCTATGCTTCCACAGAGAACCAACGTGTGACAAGCGTCTGTGGAGTCTGTGTAGATGGTAACACACTCTCCTTCTGCTAGTTTACTAGCTTCAGTCAATACGATCAACTCTGCAGCCTGAGCAGAGCAGTGTCTTAGCAAAGCCAGACTTCAAGACGGACTCTTGATAGTAATGTTCAGCATGTTGAGCAAGGTGGTGTTGTATCTAAGCCATCGGGCTGTAGAAAGATGTGATCTATTCCAAAAGAATCAAAGACACAGTATGAGGACAAAAGAACAGAAGTCGTACAACCTGATTTCTCATCCACTGTTTGAGTGAAAGGTCGCGTAGGGTCAGATCAGGGAGACCCAAAGTAGGAGTCGACTGAAGAGCAAGCATGAGGTCAGTGAACGTTGTTCAGCCTCAGACGTCCACGTGAGACAAGAAGTGGACGATGAAGACGTCTGCATCAGAACCCTGAGTGGGGCCTCAAAGACAGTAAAGTTAGGAACGAAAGTCCTACAATAAGAACAAAAGACCTAGAAAAGACATAAGCTGTTTATACGTGCACGGTTTAGGCAGGTTTCAAATTGCTTTAACTCTGTTGGGTGAGATGGATTTGCCATCAGCTGTAATTACAATGACCCAGAAAATAACCTTTGTCTGACCTAACTGTAATTTAGACAGGCTCTCTTTGTGGCCTGTAGCATCCAATGATTCAGTAGCTTAGTGGTGTCTGCAGTAACGCTGTCTATGGCTTCCTTTAAGAGGGTGTTGTTGTTTACATGGTCTGTGGTCAGATTTAGGTGTGATGACCACTGGTTCACATCCTCTGATCAAACCTACATTATGTCTGTGTGTGAGCCACAGGGAAGCAGGGCTTCCTGTGAGGCTGAGTGTTGGCTCAGAGCGTCCTCTGAAAAATAAAAACAAAAGCATGTAATGTGGGTAAATACGTCACATGGGGTCGGAAGTCGTTCACCAGTCTCCACCCCGTTGACATCTGTTCACGAAAGGACCCACGTCCTGTCATCTGTCTCCATCATGTTTTCACAGAGGGACGTGTGGAACTGTAAAATAAACATCAAAAATCTTTTTGTTCGTTAGTAAAAGGAATCGCAAGCGCAGACCTGTGTTCATCCCAAAAGAGGGAAGTTGAGGTCAGTTTGTGTGAAATCATAAACAAGCTGTGATGCAGCCTGTATGAGGGCCTCAGTTACAGCTCCCCTTCAGCAGCCAATGATAAGAGCACAGCTGAGCTGAAGTTAACACCAACAAAAGAGGGATTATTTAGAATGTCTGTAGATGTAACCTGCACTCCGTCTGGAGTGGAAATCAATCAAATCTCTAAACTACACATGAGATCTCTTCCTAAAAATTTAACTGGGCACAAGTTTGAAAGCAAAAATAAATCTCAAGGTGTCTTTCTGTCAGATGTTGCACAAGACAGTGAAAAAATAAGTTGTTCTTTAATAGTCTGGTATGTACATTTATTATATGTCATTATTATTACTTCTCTCTAATAGTCGTCTTCCCTTCAATAATCATTAATAGTCTGTTTCAGTCAGTTTCAGTCTTCCTATAGTCTGTTTTGTTTTTCTACAGTCTGGTTTTGTTTTGTTTTCCTACAGTCTGTTTTGTTTTTCTATAGTCTGGCCAGACAAACCTATTTTGTGCACAAATCTTTTTAGAAACATGGAGGATTTTATTACTGAATTTGTTGCAAGTTAAACATAGTTTAAACCCATCAGACTGCAAAGTCATGCAGCAGTTGTCATTTAGCTGTTTGTCATCATTTTAAAATCACTCTGTGGGATTTTTCAAAGCAAAAAGCAATTCTTCATTGCGAGCAGATAAGCATGAACATGAATTTATCAGCTGTAAGCGTGTTTCTTCATTGCGTGTATGAATGTGTGTGTGTATGTTTGCGGTACCGTCTTGTACGTCACGTGAAAAGGAACCGTCACCTTCCTCCTTCCCCAACCATCAGTCTGATGTGAGCGCCAGTGGGTGAAGCCTTTCGATGGGACAGTTGTTCCTCGATGACAGACCTTTCCTGGATCCTCAGATGCAGCTCTTTTGGGCCGATCACGTCTGAAGCCTCTCCTGTTGTTTCAACCAGTGTCTGTGTCAGAGCACGTCTTCTCTGCTGTTGCTCTGTCCTTGTTTTCCTTTGCTGATTGTCATAAGCAGGTGTCTGTCAGACACACACGCGTGTATGACAGTTTCACGGCCTCTGAAGCTTCAGACACAGTCTTTTCCTGCTGGTGCAGGGCTTGTAGTAGCTGGTTCATCTGATGAGCCCAGAACGTGACGGCTGCAGACGTTGTGGGAGTCTGTGAGGCGTCCATGCTGTGGCCTGTGTCCTCCAGCTGCTGTGGTGTCAGAGCTTCCACCCTGTTCTGGTTGTTGATCAGGCGCTTCTTCTCCTTCGGTTCTTCTGCTGATGGTGGGAAAGGAGTCCAGATCCGGATTTACCCTCATCGCGCTCGGTTCTGCATTAGAATAGAGAGCAGAAACAATGGGAGCATTTGCTCTTGGCATGATATGTGTGCATGGTGGCGGTGTGCAAGCTTCCACAGAGTTGTTATCTTTTCTGCCAGCTACGTCACCACTCTTGTCCTTTCTCCCTCCTTTTGGCATTTCTCTTTTTGGCATTTCAGTCTTTCCCTGCGTTCTGATTCTTTAACCCAAATTTCAAGGCATCTGTTGTTTAATTCAATTTCTTCTAAAGTTTTAACTTTGATCGTTCTACTTTTACGGAGCTGTTTCTCCTTCTCTTCTAATTTTTCTTTTAAAGCGCGTATGTCCTTCACACTGAGTGATCCACCTTCTTTAAACCCATAATGTTTTGTCCAGTCATGAAGACATGACACGCACTCATCACCATATTTACGTCTCATTAATTTTGTAATGCTGCAGTCTGGTGGTGGAGACTTAGATCGCCCCGAACCCATCTTTCAGAGTCCCGGCGGTTTCCTGCCTTAGATTTTTATGTGTTCCGGCCCGAACCTTTTTTCGAAATTTCTCTTCCACGGACGTCTCCGTAGAAAGGGAACCGCTCAGATCAGCGACAGGGTTCTCGGAAGTGGTCCCTCACCGTCAGGCCCCTCTAAGACCCGGGTCCCTCGTATCTCAAAACCACTTCCCCCTGCAAACGCGCTCCGTATTTCAGAAGCCGTCTTTTATTTCCTTGTCCACACCCTTTGGACTGCGCTCAGATCTGCACACTGGTCTGTATCCTCAGTACAGACAAAAAGCTCGGTCCCACGAGCCAACCCTTAGCAACCACCGTCTCGGCCACCAGGGCAGACTTTGACCTAATTAATTTTACCCGAATATTAAATTTTAAAATTATAATTTTTTCCTAATTTTATATTTTGGATGTTTTCAGCCAAATAGTTGTTTTAGAAAGATTATCATCTCTAGTCCTAATTATGTTTTCTTTTATGTTTTAGTCTAGTTGGGGATGCTTTAGAATTAATTGTTATTTGCCTTACTTTCCCTAAACCAAATGATCAGAGCCAAGTCAACCCGAATACCTGAAACCAATTTCAAACCCGTTTTCTTTCTTTTTTTTTTTTTTTTTTTTCATTAATAAGTCGCAACAAAACGGAATCTCTCTCACCGGGCCGGGTAGAGGTTTTGTGTTCGTTGGATCTCGTCAGAGGCGATCCAGACGGGTGAGCAGTCCTCCCACTCAGAACAGCTGTCGAGGTTTGGAGGCTGAGCGACCCTAGTCCTCAGGACCGCCGTCCCTGATCACGCCGTCCAGACGACCTGCCGCGGGATCCTGTTCGTAGACGCCAATTTCTGTGGTGGAAATTTTGCAATAAAGGCAGATGAGAGAGAGTTGTCCTTTTGTGCGATTTATTGAAATAATAAAGAAAATAAAAATAATGAGGAAAGCAAATAAAAAGCCAGCTGGGGAGATAAGAACATACACCACGGAGGTATAATGCAAAGATCACCCGATCCTAAAGTTGCTTCTGCCTTTTAGCTTCTCTGTCCGACTAGGGTGGAATGTCTTTCTAACCCAATCAAATTACATGCACCATCTCCTCCCTGTCGCAGTATGTGTGAAGATATTTACATTCTCACACCTGCATCGCTGACGTCCAACTATCTGTGAGAAAGGAGCACCAAGTCTCAACAGACAGAGACACAACTCCCCGACCTTGGGTTTGGGAGCTAGAGTTGAGAGTCTATCAGGCAGAGACAACCATTGAACAATCAATGTCAAATGCATACAGTAAGACAAAACATAAGATATTAATTGCAGAACATAAGTCATAAATCATATAATAACTGCATAGAAGTAAGGAAGACACATAGAAATAAGGAAGAGACAATTTTTCCCATAACAGACACGTTTTTGCAATTAAGCACAGTACACTAGCAAAAAGGGTACTGATTGAGTTTTAGTCACTTCAGTTGATCTGTGTAATTTCTGTTTTGTATCAAAGTTACTACAGGACACAATGCTCAATGTAGGGAGCAGTATATAGTTCAACATGCAACACTGACCCAGCAGGGAGAGAAAGTCTGGTAAGAGGTTGTGAAGAGCTTTTGTGCAGTCTTTATAGTGGATAAGATGCAGTTGAAGTACTCAGGCAATGCTAAGTTCAGAGGAGGAAACAGTTAAGATGTGGGTGTGTTTGTGAGAGCGCTGGAGGAGGAGGGGAGAGAAGAGAGCACAAGAGAGAGAGGGAAACACACAGAGAGTATACCACGAAGCGACAGCACCAAGGGAAAAAGTGTGTGCTTGTTAGAATGCCAGTAGTCTGACTAAGGACAATAGCTAAACATCAGCAGATATAGTCAGTAAGACACATCACAGAATAACACAGTAAAAGTTTTTTTCAACTCCTTGTTATAAACTATTTTTACTAAGCTTTCACACAGTCTGCATTAAAATATTGCATCTCAAACAAGAGGTTTCTTACAGACAAAACGTAGAAGGCATGTTTTAAAAGAAGACTAGATTTCACTGTTGTCATTTTCAGTAATCCTTTAACCACAGGCTTGTGGCTTCTAAACACCTTGCCCTAAAATGTATTTGCTCCTTTAAAGCACAAACAGACAAAACAGGTAAATCTAGTCATAAAACAATTCAAATTAAGGATAACATATTAATTTACAATTAAATGATCAAATCTTCCGTACTAAGATAAATAGGTTTACTAGGTGCTTCCAAAAACAGACTTTTCTTATGATGGAAGATACCAGAAAAACCTGTTAATGTGGATGATGGCTGTCAAATAATACACTGTTGAGTATGAGAGCAGTGGCAATTTTTATTATCATGGGTCATACCTTTATGATACAGCTAGATACTCCTACAGTTGGGAGTATCTAGTCCTTCCTTACACTTTATCTCTTAGTTTTATCCTTGATTGACTTTCACATGGTTGTTACACACAATATGTCAGAGGTGTGTGTTCATACTGTGCAGATGCATGCATACTTTTGAGGCCTAAAATATTTATGGTAGACTGAGCATGTGAAGTGGAGAGCAGCAGTTGGTCAGTCTTGTATGTGTTGAATTACAGTATAAGGCTAACTGCAACAGACCACATGGCTAAGGTAAGCCCTGTAGTCTAGTACATGGGTTCACTGTAACTGAACCCTCTGTGTTGTGACTTTATTTCCAGGGAGTGAGCGGAATGTCCGTGGATGAGAAGCCTGAAGCCCCCATGTATGTGTATGAGTCAACTGTACATTGTACCAATATCCTCCTCTGCCTCAACGACCAGCGGAAGCAGGATATCCTGTGCGATGTGACTGTCCTGGTGGAGGGCAAGGAGTTCCGTGGCCACCGGGCTGTGCTGGCTGCCTGCAGCGAATATTTCCTTCAGGCATTGGTGGGTCAAGTGGAGAATGGCTTGGTTGTTAGCCTTCCAGAAGAGGTATGTCCAGCAAACATGCAATGAGATACATGTGAAATGCAAATATAAAAACAATGCAACATGAAACCTCTTTCCCTGGCTTTCATACATATACACATTTACTTAAGGACTTAAGTAAGCATGTTACTAAAAATACTCATCGACAACTAACAGAGCCACCTGAACTTGGGTATGACGCACACAAACGCTTTGACAGGATGAACTGTAAGAGCTAATTTGTAAATCATTGTGATGATCTGTGTTTTTATTTTAGTTTGACAAATTTTCTTTGCTCATTACAGCAATCAAATATCTTTACTGACATGTCATGTCAGCTTACTTGAAAAGAACAAATTTAACCTTGTTAATTGCTGTAAGTGCATGTAAAACTATTTCCTATTTTAACATGATAATTTGAGTAGAAATCATGTCTTGATGTTAAGCTTCAAGATAATAAAAATGAATTATTAATTATTATAATAATTTAAAGAGATTATGCCATGTGCTGAAATTAATAAAATTAACTTCTGTCACATAAGATCAATAAAACATTGTTTTGTGCCTCTAGTGGAATCCTGGTGAAAAGGTGCTTTGTTAAATCTAGATGTTTGTAGTTGTCAATTAGCACCTGTGAGTTGGTTCTCAGCTGGTGGCATTTTGTGTCCATGTTAACACTACCTCACACTTGGCACTCAGGTTCAGCAAGACTCCTCACTTTTACCTTGACTTTCACAGTCTCTTATTGATCCCCCTCACCCTTTGATGTGTTGATGTCACAAATCTGTGCTATGGGGCATGTTATGCTGCACAAATGTAGCTGATAGGGCCAGAAAACATAATAAACTGTCAAATAAGCGTGTTACCACTCAATTAAAAAGTAATTTTCCATTCCATTGTGCAACCATTTTTTTTTGCTTAATTAAAAAATGACTAAAAGGACAACCTCCTGCACATTACTAATGTATGAGCTACTGTTTCAGGTGTGAGATGGAATGTAGCAGTCAACACCTCAAATACTATGTTATTTATGTGTCAGAAGGAGAATAACTATCATTAGTCACTATTAGATTTTCAACTGACTTTCTTACTCGATTATTTTGTTTGTTAATCCCTCGCCAATTTTCTGTAGAAATGCAGAGCTAGCTGGTTGAAGCTACCAATTATTATCTGTATTTCATTAGTTTAGTCATTTTTGCAGTCAGAGTAGTACTGTAGAGTGTGAAATTAAGATGTTGAAATTGAGAAAAAAAGTGATAATAAGTCAGATGAGAATCAAATGGGAAATTAAATTGGACAAAGAAAAGCCTTCGAAAAATTAACATTAAATGTGATTTTATTGCAATTGAAAGTTACATTTTATCTTTCATAAAACCTATACTTGCATATTAGTTTACGCATGAGTATTGACTGACAGAATTGAATGGGAATCACAGTAGGTTTAGCCAAAGAAATACGCACTTTCTTAAAAATGGAAACTAAAGCGTAATAACCAAATTGGATATATTCTTTGATAGCGACACCTAGTATATGTACTGCGGCACATTTGCATAAATGAGACCCCTCTTTGAAAGCAAAAGGGTTTATGTCACTGAGTTGTAGATTAAGGGAGAAGCTAGCCAGGAATGGGAATGGGGGGAGTGGAGTGGCGTTGTATTGCTGAGCAGTCAGTCTTTTTATGACATTATATTTGTCAAACTTTCTAAAAAATATTACATTAATTGTGAAATGTGGTCAAAATATATTTTGGCCTTTTATCCAATTCAACGTAATAACTAAATTGTCATTTAGTCACTAAAGTCATCCCAGAGCACAAGACCTTACAGAAATATTAGGCAATAGGTAAAAGAAAGGAAGGAAGCAGGAGCAGATCTAGGCTCAGGGTGGGTGGCCATCTTACCTGACTGGTTAGGATTATAGGATAGAGAAGAAGGAAAGTAACAGCAAAAACAACAACAACAACAACAGCAACAATTAGCAAATAAATCATAGTCAGGCTGGTTGGGACAGCAAATTGCATTCTGTTAGCATAGAGCTTGGAAGCTGATAATGCTTGTGGAAAGGTACACAGAATGCTATTATCCCAAAGTGCCCTATGTCATTCTGATGAGTTTGTCTAAACTTTTTAGATTAACGTTAAACTTTTCAGTATCTATTTCTACCCTATGTGTGCGCTGTTTTTTCTACAGATCCTTATGGATTCGGGTAACTAAGAGCACAAACTTTATTACATTTGCACCATGTTTTATTATCTTTTTTGTTCAACTTTTTGAGCCAGTCTCGGGGGACCCTTTAGGATGCGGCTCCATTCATTACACTTTTAGCAGAATCGAGTCTCTTTACGCTGGAAAGCCAGAGATTCCAGCTGAGATATGGAAAAATTCAGAATCAGAATCAGTTTTATTCGACAGGTTTGCACAAGACAAACATGAAATTGCGTCTGGTCTGACTCTGTCTTTTTATAACCGCATGCCGAACATTAATTATTTACATATTATTTACAGTCATATACATAAGCATAAAAATAATAAAATAAGATAAATAAAAAATTGCAGCACTACCGCTTATTCCCATGCGGTGACGCGGGTGTGCTGTTAGCTCGTCCAGCTAACGGCTGCAATGGACCCAGGCCACATCATTGTTAAACAACAATTCTATAACAGGGACATTGAACTGGTAGCAGTCAGAATTTGGCTATACTCAACCTGAGCCTCAGCCTAGAGAGAGTACTAGTACTCTGGAGTACTTCCTTTCTGCTTCCGGTTCTGAAAGTAGCCTAATCTAAGGAGCTGCACCACTTCAAACTTGGCGCCTTAACCTCCCACCCAATGAAGGCATGGAGAGGATCGTCCTCAGTCACCTCTGCACTTAGGTGAGTTTAGCAATAGAGCTGTTGCAGTTTGCTTATCAACCTGGCATCGGGGTGGATGATGCCATCATGTATCTGCAGCATCGGGCTCTGTCTCACAGGGAGTCCCCTGGAGCACTGTGAAAGTCATGTTTTTTGACTTATCCAGTGCTTTCAATACCATCCAGCCATCACTACTGAGGAGGAAGCTGGAGGTGGTAGTTGTGAACCAACATGTGGCTGGTTGGACCATCAACTACCTCACAGACAGTCCACAGTTTGTGACGCTGTGTGTGGAATGGGTTAGCCTGCACCACGGGGGCACCTCGAAACTGTGCTCTCACGGTTTTCCATTCATATTGTACTTCAAGTACAAGTCCCACCACTGTCACATCCAGAAGTTCTCTGATGACACATTGATTGCGTATCGGGGGGGAAAATAAGCAAGAGTACGGGGGGGGGGGGGCATCTCTGACTTTGTGGGTGGATGTGAGGATAACCACCTGATCCTAAACACGAGCAAAACCAAGGAGTTGGCGCCTAACTTGTGGCCTGGTAGCTCAGTTGGTAGGGCATCGACCTCGGAAGGCAAAAGGTCTGCGGTTCGAATCCCCGCCTCGGCATCAGGTGTGTCCCTGAGCAAGACACTTTGCGCTAGCTCCCCGAGCGCCGCTCATGTGGCAGCTCACTGCTCCCCCAAGGGGGATGGGTTAAATGCAGAGAATGAATTTCCCCACTGTGGGACTATTAAGGGTTAATTTATTAACTTGTGGTCCCCTATAGCACACACAAAGACTCCAGGTTTCAGACATTGAGTTTGTGGACACATTTAAATACCTGGGTGTTCATTTAAACAATAAACTGGACTGGTCAAACAAACTGGTCTGTACAAAAACAGCCAGAGTCGCCTCCACCTGCTGAGGAGATTGAGGTCCTTTGTTGTGTGTAGGGAGCTGCTACAGACTTTCTATGATACTGTGGTGGCCTCAGTAGTCCTATATGGAGTTGTGTGCGGAACAAGGGCAGTACAGGCAGAGACAGGAAGAGACTTAACAAGGGCTGCACACTGGAATCCATCGAGGAGGTGGCGGACAGAAGGAAGTTGGTGAAACTAACATAAATTGTGGATAAACCCTCCCAGCCCCTTCACCTCACTGTAGAGACTCTGACCAGCTCATTCCTCCCCACAGCCATCAGACTGTACAATACAGCACTGCAGTGACACAACCACTACACTGTGTACTTGCTGTGTTATTACAATGCCATTATCATCACAATACTAATGTGAATCTCTCATGTTTCTACACTATGTACTTAAGATGTGCAATACCTCTTTTTAATTTTTTCACTATACATAAATGCTGTAAATATGCACAATATGATCTTGCCTTGTTTTTGTTTTTCTTGCACAGTTAATGTTTTTTGTTTCTATCCTGTTTTGTCAGTTTAATGTTTCATTACGGCTGCAAATGAAAGATTCCCCCATCGTGAGATTAATGAAGTCTTATATTATCTATGCCGACATCTCCCTTCCTATTTTATTCTCCTTTGTGCTTCATTGTTACCAGGTATTTACAACACTTACACTTTTGATTCTATGTCACTCCCTTTACCATTTTTTTCATTAGACTGCTGTGTTGGTTGTGGTGTAATCACATATGGTAGCAACTGCTGATACTAGCTGAAAAAAGATCCATAGTGAGCTCAGCACTTTTCCTTTAGCAGCTTTACTGTTTATCAGCAACCCTTGATGCAGCGAGCCTACCTCATTCATACCACTGCCCTAGTGTGATCTGCAGTGTTACACTTTCAACAAATCCCACATAAAGAAAGCCTTTAATTTTAGCCACACACAGATATATTCATATATAGATTAAAAAAATTCTGCACAGCCATACTTTAATATAGAGCTGAGAAAAAAAAATGTTACCTTAGACAAATGCTTGCAAATATATATGAGGCAATCAGTTGAAGAGTGTGCACAGTAAAACCATTACAAAGATTGCATTACAAAATTCTGTGTTACGCGCATGAAAAGAATAAAGTTTTAGCTTTCATCAAGAAATGTAAGGGCGGTGGTCTCTGGGCCGGTGCATGCAGTAGAACAGGGGTGTCAAACTGATGCCATTGAGGGCCGCTGCCCTGCTGGTTTTCCACCTCTCCCTGCCACAGCTCCTACTGATTAACTTGACCAGTTGTGTTAAGTCAATGACAAGCTGGAAAAGCCAAGTGACACATCTGATCAAGGTAATCAGCAGAGAGAGCTTGAAAACTAGCAGGGACACCGGCCCTCGAGGACCGGAGCTCAACACGTGCAGCAGATGAACAAGAAAATAACCATATGAGGGAATTCAGACTATTCCAACAATACCAGACAATAAATATCCTATAAACCAGAAAAATAATAAAAAATTGCAAAATAATGTAAAATTATAATGTAAAAATACTGAAATTCCAAGCATTCATTTTTTTTTTTTTTGTTCTGTCCAGCACTTTAGCAAGCAGCATATATTACGCTGAGTGCCATATTGTGATGGACAGCTTTGCTTTAACAAGAAGAGTATATATAGAATATATATACTCTTCCTGATTTATGGTTTATTTAATGGTTTATTTAGCTAATCCAAAATGTGTGTGATGTTGCTGTGTTGGTGGACAGGTTAGGTTTCTGCTTTAGGGTGTGTATGCGGGAGGGTGGGGGGTAAGGGGTGCAACCAGCTGCTGAAACCAAGCAAATCTGTTAAGTAAACAATCGGAGCAGGGATGTACCTTAGGCTAACACATTCATAACTAAACAACTTTTGTACCATGGTTTACCTTGGAGATTAATACTAATACCAATAATAGTGCTAAGGTATGTGCACATACTCATATACATATACATATAATATACATACATATGTGCATTATTATACATATTCCATACTACTTAATAAAAGTCATGACATACAACACCACAAATTCCATATTCACACATTATTGATATTGGTAGTGATAAGTATCAATAATACTTACAGTTGGATTTGGAAAGTGTCCCACTACAAGCTTAGTAAGGCTGTAGCTTAACATTATTCACCCAAAGGGTGAGGCAGACGTTGGTGCATGAACAATGCCACTTGTGGAAGCCAGGGTGATGTGAGGGGCTCAGCCACTACGCCCATCCAGCAAGCAGAGGAAGGAATCCTAGCAGCCAGGGAGCCCACACACCTTCAGTTCCAGGAGGGCAGGTGTTGCGACCCAAGCCGCCCACACAGAGCCCCCCAGGCAGAGCTGCAGCAGCCACAGAGACAGCACCCGAGGCCAGAGCGGGCCACCGGGGGTCAACGCTGTCCGCCCCATGAGAACCAGGGGCAAACACTCCCCCCGGCGGGAGGGTCGGCCTGAAAGAGTAGAGCCCGAGGACCCACGGTCCGTAGGGAGCCCGCCAGAAAATGCCCCCGCGCCCAGAGTGGGGCCCGCCCCCAGTCCACCACCCCCACATGAGCCGAGCGGGGCCTACCCCATCGGCCCGACCTCATCCCCTGGCGCCACAGCGGCCTGCAGCACAAGGCCAGCAATTGGTGGGGTCAGCAGAAAAGAGACCACCCAGGCAGACGATCATCGCACCCCGGGCGGAAAACCGCACCACACACATACCAACTCACACAAACACAGACGCATACACCCACCTACATGTGCAACACACATCATCACATCAACACACACACACACACAATAGACTCTTTCACAACAAACTAGTCAATCATACGTGAACCAGACGTTGGTGCATGAACAATGCCACTTGTGGAAGCCAGGGTGATGTGAGGGGCTCAGCCACTACGCCCATCCAGCAAGCAGAGGAAGGAATCCTAGCAGCCAGGGAGCCCACACACCTTCAGTTCCAGGAGGGCAGGTGTTGCGACCCAAGCCGCCCACACAGAGCCCCCCAGGCAGAGCTGCAGCAGCCACAGAGACAGCACCCGAGGCCAGAGCGGGCCACCGGGGGTCAACGCTGTCCGCCCCATGAGAACCAGGGGCAAACACTCCCCCCGGCGGGAGGGTCGGCCTGAAAGAGTAGAGCCCGAGGACCCACGGTCCGTAGGGAGCCCGCCAGAAAATGCCCCCGCGCCCAGAGTGGGGCCCGCCCCCAGTCCACCACCCCCACATGAGCCGAGCGGGGCCTACCCCATCGGCCCGACCTCATCCCCTGGCGCCACAGCGGCCTGCAGCACAAGGCCAGCAATTGGTGGGGTCAGCAGAAAAGAGACCACCCAGGCAGACGATCATCGCACCCCGGGCGGAAAACCGCACCACACACATACCAACTCACACAAACACAGACGCATACACCCACCTACATGTGCAACACACATCATCACATCAACACACACACACACACAATAGACTCTTTCACAACAAACTAGTCAATCATACGTGAACCAATGCACTCTCAGATACATTCTCGCACCCACACCATTCGCTTGATCACATTCGTGGGGAGGGTAGGTCTCCGGCCTGCCGTCCATGTGGCCCCAGGCAGGGACCGCAGCTCCTCCCGAGCCCCGCCCAACCCCCCCAACCCGGGGGAGGCAGAGGGCAGCAGAAAAAGGTACCCCAGAACCCTGCAACCCAGCTTGGACGTGAGTGTGTGGAACTAAAGTGCACTGAAGGTGGGTGACACCTCCAGGAGCACGACCGCTGGCTGACGGTGTGTCCCCCGGACAGTGCCCCCCCCTCGCCCTGAATGTCTTTTTGCAGTTAAAACTGGGTGGTGATCTCTCCACCAGGGCCAGTGGGCGAGGCCACAACTGGCCTCAGCCCGAGGCCCCAGTGAAGGAGCCCACCCCTTGCCCTAAATGTATGTGTATGTGGCTAAGTATGAGGAACTTTGGGAGATAGCCAATACTCCGAGGGGTCCAGCAGACAGAGCCATCAATGGGAAGGCTCTGTCTACTGGCCCCCCCGGAAGGAGCCCCCAGATTCCTGGACAAGTGTGTATGACTAATGCAATTAAAACTGCAGAGCATCCCACTTGCAAGGGACAGAACCACTTCCCAGTAGCCCCGATCCCTCCATCAGCTGGACGCCCCTTGCAGACCTAAGTGGATGAATGCGGAGAAATGTAGTTGGGAAGCAGAGCACCAGGGTCCGCAGAGCCAGGTTCCCGACTGGCTCTGCTACCCATCCCACCACCCCCCACAACCCCCAGCCAGGAAGGGACAGCCGAGACCCAGGGACCGCAGTACTACTGCCCAGGCGCCACACGCAGCACAGCCAGAGCCATGCTCATCCTTCTTTCACACTTACCCATTCTCTCGCTCAAGTATGCCCATGCTCGCCCCGTGTAGTGCTACACATAAACCCACACCCAGAGCCAGATGCATCGTGTCTCTACCCTGAAAGAAGCACAACTGAATCGAACAGACAAACGTTCAGACATTGCTTTACATTTTTAACCAAAAGTTATATTTTGACAATGTGTTTGAATAAATACATTGTTTTCATTGTTTCATTCTGCAGCTTTTTTGATTTAAAGCAGACAGTTGTCAGAAAGCATTTGATTTATTGAATATTCAGTTGTTCTTCTATTGACTGTGGTGGAAATTTCCCATAAAGAGGCAGATGAGAGAGTTGTCTTTTGTGTGATTTATAATAAAAATAAAGGAAAATAAAACTAATGGTGAAAGCAAATAAAAAGCATGGATGTTGATTGTGCACATCAACAAACCAAAAACCAGCTGGGGAGATCAGTGCACACACCACGAAGGTGTGATGCAAAGAGCCCACGATCCTCAAGTTGCTTCTGCCTTTTAATCCCTTTCTCTGGCTCTGGTAGAATGTCTCTCTGCAGCAATAGAATTGTTTGCGCCACCTTATCTCGCTTTGAGTGAGAATGTTTGCTTTCTCACTTCTGCATCATCATGTCTTGTTATCCAAAAGAAGGAACACCCAGCTTCCAAGACAAGATGCATTCGCTTTAACAGCCTTTGGTCTGGTGGGGAGTCATATAGGAAGGAGCGCGAGTCCGGGTGTAAAAGACAAACATACATCAAAACTATCAGTCAGTCAAATGGAACGTCAGATTTTTAGACTTGATGTACGACAGGGTGCAAGAGATTACTTGTTTGTGTAAGAATGTTCAGTATTGCACCTAAACATGACGACTGGGTTGGAGAAGAAAAAGCACAAAGGCACAATTTTTCCATTACATTCCCGCCTTTTGATTACACATTAATCAAACACTAGAAGAATAAAAATTGTCAAACATTGCATTTTGAAACAGAAAAAAAATGAAACAGTGAGTGTATTAACTCATCAGGATTCAAAAATATACCTTCACATTAAATGCAGGTAACTTAGGGATAGAAGGTTGGAGCTGTTTTAGTTGTGGTCTTCATGTGTACATCAATTAATGTATGTTAGCCATAAGTTTCCGGTGGGGTTCTCTTTTATATAATCTTAAGATAGTTTTATGCTTTCGGATGTTTAATTGTACATTTGGGTCTAGAGTGAATTGGAGAATCAGGGATTAACCAGAATGATGATGCGTATTGTTGCTTGTGTTGTCTTATGACCTCTATCATCTGTAGATGAAGGATAAAAAGTAATTGTAGCAGTGAATGAAGTGATTGTGAGCAAATCAAACACCAAATCAACAGGATATTTAAACTCAGTGTTTTTGTGAAATTTTCTTTTCTTCAAAAGTAGTGTGTAAAGTTACATGGAAACATCATATGATAAAGGAAATAATCCAAGTAACAAAGTTTAACAAAACAAGGTTACAATAGATGTCTGGTAACAATCTGTTTCTTCCTGTTGAACAGTAGCGTTAGATTGTTTCCAACCTGTGTGTTGACGCATTACCAGTCCGTTGGAGTTCTTCAGGTTGTGATCAACTGATCACAGAGACACTTGGGATTTGTTATCACCGCCAGGTTTCCTCCCAATGTCGTCTGAGTCACTGTCACTCCCGTGATGTGAAGAGTCTACACGTCGTCCAGCGTCGGCAACTCAAGGCTGCTCGTGTGTGTGTTTTCTCAGGAGCGTGTGTGTAGATGTATGATCTGATAGTGTGATTCACCGGCGCAGCTTCAGGCGGCGCTTGGCTCACACCTTGGCTCACACGGTCAACGCAGCCTCGCCTCAGTGCGTGTGTGAGCACAGCGAGGGTCGTCCTTCTTAGTTCTTTTCGTTAGTGGTGGTTTTCTCCGTGTGGTGTAGATGTAGATGGAGGGTCGTCTGTTGGATCCGGAACCTTCCCGCAGTAGATAGAGTGGATCCAAGTTGTTCTCTCTGTGACTTTCAAAGTTGTGCGGGTCGTCAGAAGGACCTGGAAGAGGCCTTGCCACCGTTTGGAGTTCCAGAGTTGGAGAGAGATAATGAGGATGAGGAGAGGAAACGAAGATCAGGAGAGGGAATAAGGATCAGGAGAGGGAACAAGGATTAGGAGAGGGAGGGGCTGTTGGACAGTGACCTTCGCAGCAGTGTCTGCAGCTGCATGTCGGCAGAAACAAAGTTGTCAATGATGTTGTGAGTCGGACAGTTACAAACAGCATTAGCTGTAGGCAGCAGTGTGTGTGTGAAATCATAACTCTTCAAACTTATCATCAGGACCAGAAGACACATGTGCTGTACAGGACAGGTCAGATGCGTCTCTGGAGGTCGTATCACATGGGGAAACAAGCTGTGATGCAGCCTGTGTGAGGGCTTCAGTTACAGCCCCCCTCAGCAGCTAATGATAAGAGTACAGCTGAGCTGAAGTTAACACCAACAAAAGAGGGATTATTTAGACTGTCTGTAGATGTAACCTGCACTCCGTCTGGAGTGGAAATCAATCAAATACCTAAACTACACGTGAGATCTCTTCCTAAAAATTTAACTGGGCATAAGTTTGAAAGCAAAAATGAATGTTAAAGTGTCTTGCAGTCAGATGTTGCACAAGACAGTGAAACAGTAAGTTTTTCTTTAATAGTCTGGTACGTACAGTAATTATTACTTCTCTCTAATAGTCGTCTTCTCTTTAATAGTCATTAATAGTCTGTTTCAGTCTGTTTCAGTCTTCCTATAGTCTGATTTTGTTTTTCTATAGTCTGATTTTGTTTTTCTATAGTCTGGCCAGACAAACCTATAGTGAGCACAAATATTTTCAGAAACCCATCAGACTGCAAAGTCATGCAGCAGTTGTCATTTAGCTGTTTGTTATCATTTTAAGTATAGCATTTTGAGCAAAAAGCGATTCTTCATTGCGAGCAGATGAGCATGAACATGAATTTGAGCGTGTATCAGCTGTAAGCGTGTTTCTTCATTGCGTGCGTGGAAGTGTGGAAGAACCGTCATCTTCCTCCTTCCACAACTATCAGTCTGTGAGCGCCAGTGGGTGAAGCCTTTTGATGGGACAGTTGTTCAATAACAGACCTTTCCTGGATCCTCACATGCAGCTCTATTGGGCCAATCACGTCTGAAGCTTCTCCTCTTGTTTCAACCGGTGTCTGTGTCAGAGCACGTCTTATCAGATGGAGCTCACTCTGCTATTTCTCTGTCCTTGTTTTCCTTTGCTGATTGTCATAAGCAGGTGTCTGTGTCAGACACACACGCTTGTAGTGGCTGGTGAGTCTGATGAGCCCAGAACGTGATGGCTGCAGACGCTGTGGGAGTCGCTAATTTTACCCGAATAATAAATTTTAAAATTAAATTTTTTGTTTCTTCCTAATTATTATATTTTGGATGTTTTCAGTCAAATAGTCGTTTTAGAAATATTATTATCTCTTGTCCTAGTTATTTTTTCTTTTGTTGTTGCATGTTTTAGTCTAGTAGGGGATGTTTTAGAATTAATTTTTATTTGCCTTACTTTCCCTAAACCAAATGATCAGAGCCGTGTAAACCCGAATACCTGAAACCAATTTCAAACCCTTTTTTTTTTCTTCCTTCAACAAGTCGTAACAAAACGGAATCTCTCTCACCGAGCCGAGTAGAGGATTTTGTGTTCGTTGGATCTCGTTGGAGGCGATCCAAACGGGTGAGCAGTCCTCCCTGCTCTGAATGTCTGTAGAGGTTTGGAGGCTGAGCGACCCTAGTCCTCAGGACTATTGTCCCTGGTCACACCGTCCAGACGACCTGCAGCAGATCCTGTTTGTGACGCCAAAACTGTGGTGAATATTTTCCATAAAGAGGCAGATGAGAGAGTTGTCTCTTGTGTGATTTATTATAAAAACAAGGGAAAATAAAAATAATGGGGAAAGCAAATAAAAAGCATGAATGTTGATTATGCACATCAACAAACCAAAAACCAGCTGGGAGATCAGTGCACACACCACGAAGGTGTGATGCAAAGAGCCCCCGATCCTCAAGTTGCTATTGCCTTTTAATCCCTTTCTCTGGCTCTGGTGGAATGTCTCTCTGCAGCAATGGAATTGTTTGTGCCACCTTATCTCGCTGTGAGTGAGAATGCAAACATTCTCATATCTGCATCATCATGTCTTGTTATCCAAAGGAAGGAACACCGAGCTTCCAAGACAAGATGCATTCGCTTTAAGAGCCTTGGGTCTGGTGGGGAGTCAGATAGGATGGAGCCAGAGTCCAGGTGTAAAAGACAAACACATATCATAAACTATTAGTCAGTCAAATGGAACATCAGATGTTTAGACTTGATGTACGACAGCACAAGAGATTAGTTGTTTGGGTAAGAATGTTCAGTATTGCACCTAATCAGCACATGACGACTGGGTTGGAGGCACAAAGGCACAATTTGTCCATTACACGGCGGACTGGCAGTCTGTTGCAGGATGCCGGCCTGTGGCCTCCAGAAAAATAAATGATAACGTCTCTGCATAGAAATTATGGAACAATCTGAGTGTCCCTTAATTCTTAAATATTACCCGTTATGGTCAACATCGTTTTGCTCATATTTTTATATCCTCTTTAATTACACAAAGCTTTTCTGTATTTATTGTATATCGTTTTTCTCTGGTGTGACTAATTGTTTTCACGTGATTAACAGTTTCCCGGTTTCACCTCTTAGTGTTGCCAACGGCCCAAAACTATAGAAAAGTACTTACGCCAGTCAGGGAGCTACTATAGATCTACACTCTTTTCTACAGTACTTCACAGTTTTAGATACATCTGACTGTAGGCTTAGTTTCGTGCTTATCCCGGGTTTTCGTGCGTAAGTACCGTTTGTTCAAGGCCCCTGCTGGTTTTCCAACTCTCTCTGCTCCAGCTGAATATTGATTACTCAAGCGTGTTCAGTGCCCTGCAATGGACTGGCGACCTGTTCAAGGTGTACGCTGCCTCTTGTCCTCAGCAAGCTGGTATCGGCTCCAGGACCCCCACGACCCTGAAAGGGGAAAACATGGATGGAAGTTTGATCAGTCAATCAGCAGCTAAAAAAACACACCTGATCAAGGTAATCAGCAGGGAGAGCTGGGAAACCAGTAGATCAGTAGCTCTCAAGGACCAGGATTGGGCACCCCTCGTCTATACCAATTAAAAATTTCTATTGCCTAAGAAATTATGTTACTATTGGTAAATGTACATACCTTCAGTCCTGAGGTGAGCAGCATATGTCTGTATACCAGAGGCCTGCAGTGTCGACAGACAACCTTCTTGCATGTGGGTAACTACAGTATATATAAAATACAATGTTACACTTATAGTAAATTGTATTATTGTATTTCTCCTATAAATTTAAAGGCTATATTACATAAGCTATAGGTAGCTGACCAGATAAGCATGCTAATTGTAGAGTCCTGACTAATTAGCAACTAAGCTTGGAACACAAAACATTCAGCCTATATACAGTATATGTACATTTCATGGCAGTAGCTGGCTTATTTTTCTTTGTCTCTGTGTGTAGCTGTTTGTGAGATGGTTTGTCAGAAGTCTAGTTTTGGTTTGATTGTATCGTGGAGGGAGGTGTTACAGGTTTTGCTGAGCGGCGTGACCCCATATTCGTGCTGTCAAGTGTCTAAGGCTGATATCAACATTTCACAATGTGTTCATTTTTTTAACAATTTTTCACATTTTTTTAAACTGTGTTGTGTTCCAAATACAAGGTATATTTCATGTAAAACACTGAATAGATTATCTTAGGAAGATCATTATTTAGCGCAACGCACTTGGGGTAGCATTTTCTAAACAATTCCCACAAGTAGTTAATGACTGAAAAATAGCAGCACTTAGTATGGAATTATTTTATGAATGCTGTTAACGAAAGTGGGTGTAGAAACAACCACTGACACAGACAGTGGTGGAGTGCTGGAATGACTCACATGTTGTTATTATTAACCTGAGCCTGATCTCGCAGCCTGTAATTGTTCTTTGAGCAATGTCTAATTGCCTACATTGTTCAGCATAATCTCAGTAAACATATTAGTTGTTTTTACAGTGTTTCTTTATAGCTCTTGCGCTGTCTGACTTCACATGAAGTACTCTGAACAATTGTTATGCTCATGGTAATTCTGGCAATTTCCCCGTTTTTTGCAGGTCACTGCCAGGGGATTTGCCCCATTGATGCAGTTTGCCTACACCGCTAAGCTGTTACTCAACAGGGAAAACATCAATGAGGTCATCCACTGTGCCAAATTCCTACGCATGCACAACCTTGAGGATTCCTGTTTTCGCTTTCTGGAAGCTCAACTGCGCAGTGAGGAGGACAGCTTGCTGCCCTGCCACAAGGTGGCTGCAGAGCCAAACAATTTCGATGATGAGAGTATGCAGTCAGAAGTGGAAAGACCTCTCTCTCCCAGGGTACTGCGGTGTGCTGATGCCCTCACCTCCTTTAGAAGGCCTGATGAGGATCGGCTTGCAATGGCTGTGTGTAGTAACTTCTCAGATAGCAGACTGGACTTTGATCGTCATGGAGCGTCAGACCTGCCAAGATGCCCCAAGTACAGGAAATACCAGTGGGCTTGCAACAAGCACAATAATGACACCTTCTCAAACACCAATACCTCAGGTTTTCCAAGCACATTAAAGGAGAGCAATAAAAGCAGGGCAGTGATTGGTAAGGGCAAGCTGGCTGTGGCACAGATCAAAGCTGAACCCCAGGCAGAGGAAGAGGTTATTTCATTGTGCCTGTCAGGGGAAGAGCAGGACAGTGTGACAGCCATGGAAATGGATACTCCAATATCTATGGAAAGAAATGAGAGATCCAGGTCTCCTTCCTGCCTCCGAGCCTTCTTCAAGAAAGGGGTGGCCCTCTCCAGTCTGCCCAATACATCACAGCAATTATTTCCCAATAGACTGGCTGGCCCCCAGGACAAAGGTAACTCTCAGGGAGATCTTAAAAAGGATTTGATTCTGTCTGTTACATCCCCAAAGGACGTGGACAGTTTCCCTGCAGATTTGTCGCTCAAGTCAACTTCCTGTGATGGGGTCTGGAAACAGGAAGCGGAACTAGATCGCCGTAGTGTCATATTTTCTTTAGGGGCTTGCAACCGTATGGGGACCCCAGCGCATTCCTATCCTGGCGGAAACAATTTAGAGATAGAGCTCTCTGAACACATGCCAAAGGGCCTGTGGACTGGAGCAAGCCAGTCCCTCCCCACCTCCCAAACCTATTCTCCTAGTATGACCTCCACTGAGCCCCCATTCCTGTGCCGCCCACGACCCAACACCAGCTGTCCAGTGCCAATTAAAGTTTCCCCACGGTCACCACCTTGTGAAACACGCACCAGGACTTCCAGTTCCTGCTCCTCATACTCTTATGCTGAGGATGGCAGTGGTGGCTCTCCTTGTAGCTTGCCACAGTTTGAGTTTTCTTCTTCACCGTGCTCCAATGTGGCACGGTGCCTCAATGTAGACCAGCAGGAGCAAAGTGTGGAGGGTGATGGGCTTTTTAACCAAGTGCTGCCCAAGATCAAATGTGAGCAGTCATACGCCACCAATTCTAGTGATGAGTCAGGCTCCTTTTCAGAGGGAGACAGTGAGTCCTGCCATATACAGGAGCAGGAGCCAGAGGTAAGTGTAAATTTCAGGTTTAACACACAATGCAACCAACACACTCTTTTTGCTGTGGCTATTAAGAGTTTTGGCCTACTCTTCAGAGCTACATTAACAGTCATTAATCTGTAATGTTAAAGTTGTGCGGCACAGTGGTTACATGCTCTCACTGGGTTCTCCAGCTTCCTACTACAGTCCAAGGACATGCAGTCAGGTTAATTTTTGACTCTAAATTGCCCATAGGTTTGTCTCTATATATGTAGCCCCAATTATGGTCCTGCAACCAGGGCCCAACCTCTTGCCTATATAGCTCGGGCATACCTCAGACCATTACAAGGTTAAAGTGGTTTAGCTCGAGTATTGAAGCATGACTGACTAATATATATCCATTGTTTCCCCCTATGGGCATAGGTGCACGCTGATAATATTATTTAGCATCATGCACGGCTAGAGAGCCGAAGGTCTGCAGTAGATAATGTGTGGGTGTGTGATCTCCTGCCCTTTCCAGATAGACTAACTAGGTTTCTTATCCTAGGAGAAACACAGACATATGTAATTGACCCCCCTATAGTATGTATATGCTTTATTTCAACAATTATATGTGATATCTAGCAGCAGAGAATTTGTAGAGTGCACTGCAAAAGGATTATAACAAACACATTACAGCAGTACTGTTCCATGCCTATATTTAATTGATGATGGCTGAAACACTGTGTGGGTGAGAAGCTTATCTCAGTCTTATAACGGCACTGGAGTTCCTTTTGACAATGCTGAATAGGATGAATAGTCAATCCTGTAATCATCTTCTCCTAATCCACCTGGGCAGGCGTCCTACAAGGTGTGGACTACAACACTGCTGTTGTTACTTGGAAAAGATCAAATTGGGGCCTTTGAACTCCCTGACTGAGTACAGCACATGTGTAAAAACTGAAGTGTTTGTGTTGATTATAAATATTGTGGCTATGGCAAAAAATTATACATCTCCAAAATGTCTGAAATGCAGACACTATCATGTGTCTGTCTTTAGCCTAACACAGTTGCTATCTTCATGCAGAGCTTGACCTTTTACACCTTTTGGCTCCAGGAGGCTTTTTTACATTCAGTGTTGTTTCAATGCATGTTTACTGGACTTATATAGTGTTTGTTTGAGTGCATCTAATGGAAAGAGCATCGTCAAGTTAGAGAAGAAGAGAGAGAGGAGCATATGCTGTGTTGCCATAGTGATCAGATAACAGCCACTTGGTGTGTTGCGACCTGGTTGAACTTGGGACCTTCTGCTTCCCAGGCCATGCACTACTGTACATACTGAGCTACCAGGCCACATACTAAACCAAAAGGCTCAGCAGAATTGTGTAATTATCATTTTCACTTGACTGATGATGACTCATTATCTCTTCCCTGGGCCCTCAAAGCTAAACATGCTGCTGTTGCTTAATAGACTGGTTTACAGTAAGTCTACATGCCCACGCATGGCTTCATTAACAGATTCCAGTGTTACTTATTTTGAATACGATGTCCAACTCATCCAATCTATCTCCTAATATATTACAGCTTAGTTTTTACTCACCTCTAAATACAGTAACATTTTTTACATTTGATAGAGGAGCACGTTTTTTTAATCAAGACATTCTCTCTTTAACTCGTCACAACAGCCACAATTTTCACTATATGACCGTAATTTCTTCACTCAAAGATAGTCACACTTGTCTTCTTTCTAATAATGTGCCTGGCTAAGCCATCAGACCTACATGTTAGTCTGTAATTGCCACAAAGTGCAAAGTGAGAGTTCCAGAATTTACCCCATAGACTACAATGTAAATGTCTCCCTGACTTTTGGGAGAAAAGCAGAAGAACTGACATTTTGAAATCGTGAGTGTGGTCATAATTTTCAGTCCTTAAACAGAACTCACACCAGTTGTTCATTAAAGCCTTGGCATTTAAAAACTAAAGTTATTTTTGTGATAGGCATTATAGTGTTGCTGGAATAGGCCTGTTTAGCAGGAATGCAAATCAGCTTCAGTACAGTGACTGAGCCCTGACCTGTGGAGTTTCCTGCCTTTGGAGAACTCGATGACAACGGTGCAGCTGCAGGTTTGACTGACCAGTCAAACTCCTCATGCTCAGTGTAGCAGCTCTATGCATACAGATGGAGCGGTTCATTTTCGCTGATTTCAGTCGACTGTCAGTCACCTTTCTGACGCTGATCACACACTTATCACACCCTCATAAGCTGACTGTCAGTAGCCCCCCTCTTTGGTCTGTCTGGGGAAGGTGTTAAAAATGGTAATGAGGCCACCCCCATTTTAGCACCAAAAACGCAATTCCAGGGTAAAACCAAAAGGTGGAGCTTTAGTATCTGACCTGTAGAGTTAGGGTCAAACAGCAAGTATATGCACAGTTCTGAGAACAGAACATAGATCTGATAATGTCAGTTCTACACTGTTTGCTAGGGCAGACAGACAAACAGACAGACAGACAGACAATAGTCTGTCTAAACAGTCAACTAAAAAGTTGAGAAAACTTGGAAAGTTGACTTCATTTTAGAATTGAATGTTGTACTAACTTTATTCATAGATAAGCATCGGCAGCTCACGCTGCCACAGCTGCCAAACTACCTTCTGGAGGTTTATGAGTTACTGGCTGTATTAGGTTGAGTTGGACTTCACAAAAGTACCTAATGAAATTATTAAATTCTCATTCTATATATTATTCTTATTCACTTGAATGTAGTGTGTGTCAGTCTGCCTGCTTCAGGAGCTGTTTTAAATTAAAGAAAGAACATTTCAATGTTCTAATCAAGCTTAGATGAAAATAACAATAGAGAGCCTCTTTTCAGACGACCAATCCACAGCACTAGTTAGACTGGTTTCACACCACCCCCTTCTCCCCAAAGCACCAGAGTCCTGCAGTGCTGTTACGTGATGTGATGTAACCAAATACATTTGTGAACTACTTCATCCATCCATCACTTATAAGAGCCTAGTGGTTAAAGCACACAACTTCTCACCCACAGTTTTTAAATAAACTGTTTTTGTTAGTTGGTGGTTTAAAATAAGAAACTTTTATATCCTAAAGCCATAGACTTAACACTTTGTTTTTAACAAGTTATATTTACAGATTTTATAAACGTCCAGTTCATTTGACCATTTTCTAAACCAAGTTGTCTGAAAGTTGGGTCACTACATTCTTTAAGAGCAGAAATGTTTCTCAAGGAGCTTCTACATTATATGTCCTTCATGGGGTACATGGTCTTCACACCTTCTCACAGTCCTTTGTTCAACTGAACTTTGTTCAAAGCCTATTGTAAATAGAGGATAGTGCCTAACTTTACTCAGACTGAAGGTTCCTGCACTTTTGGTAATGTTTCTGCTTTAAGAAAAGTCTGTAAGTTAACTTGAAAATTATTGAGCAGTCACAATCAGCCGATTGCGGTGACATTTGGCAGTAAAAGGTGACTGAAATGACACAGAACTGAAAGAATATCAGCTGGCATAACTCATAATCGATATGTATGCAGATCTCTGTATTTTGTGTCACTTGAATTTGTGCGGTAAACAAAAGACACCAGAGGCAAGTTTACACCAGGAGTCTCTAGCTGGGAGCTTCTGTGCCTTAACCACTAGGCTGTTGGTCCTCTGAGGGAGACCTACTGTATGGACAGTAACTAAATTCCTTCATAGAGCATTATGTTACCAGAGCCTTGATTTGAGTGGAACCTTTAAAGTTATGGATCCATGAAGAATTTTCTTTTTAAGCAGTTTACAAATATATCTGGTTTTCATGGCTCAGGTGAAGTTGTGTGGAAGTTGAGTCATTTCAACTCTTTCAGTCTGGTGTCCTTCTTGGGGGAGGGTTCATCACACCTACTCACTTTTGTGTCTTTTGTTCACGTAACGAGCCAGTTCTTTGCAAGTGTGAAGTGAAGCCAAACTGGAGGATAATATGGAACTTCCCTCAGACTGAGGAAGCTTTTGGTCTTTGTCAGTTGTCAAAAAATGCCAGTAAATTTAGAGCTAAACATTACAATACAGTAATACATACAATACAGACTTGACTAAAGGGCATTGTATTCATAACAGCTGTAATTTTCTACTTGCTTAGACATAAATAGCTTTAAGTTCAGTTATAAACTACTTTACATTTAAGACGCTCATTTCTGTTCTCTCTTTCTCTCTGTCTCTCTCTCTCTCTATCTTTCTCTCATATATATATATAAAGCATCCTGTTGACTCCGTGCTTATCTGTGTATGACCTTGCCTGAACTTCACTCTGCCTTTGCTTAATAAATCCTATACTATCATCCACAACTGTCTGAGCCATGCATGTGGGTCCGCCACCTCGGAAATTTTGACAATATTACTTATCGGGTTATTACACTGTTTGTTGTGTAAATAAGCACACACTTCCTCTGAATCAAAAGCACCAATCCAGATCTTTAGTTTAAATAGCACTAATTCTCCTTTTGACTGGTATTTATTACTAGTTATTTAGACTATTTTACAGTTTATCAAATAAGCACACACTTTCGCCAAATCCTTCCAAAATAAAAGCATCAAAACAAATCCTTAGTTGCAATCAAATCAATTAATTCACTTTTATATCTAGATGTCAGGTTCTGATTAACTAATTGCAAATAGTTCATTAGATTATTTTATAGTCAATAACCAGTCTCTCTACCTTCAAATCTTTTTAATATAAAAGCACAAATCCAGTTCATTTAGTTTTTATTAGCACATTTTCTGTTTCCTCACTGGTTAATTGTGAGTACTATAGTTAGACTACACATACATTTCCTCCAAATACCTTCAAAATAAAAGCACCAATCCAAATCTTCAGCTATATATAGCAATTTCTCTGCTTCCAAAAGCTTGACTAGTTAAGAGTATTTTACATTTTAGCAATCAAGCACCAGCCATTCCAAATCCTTTGAAAATTAAAGCAGGAGTCGAAATGATTAGCACTTCTGATTTATTAATTCATCATTTTCATTTAATTTCAGCAAGTCCATTTTAACTTTCATCAAATTTCAGTCCAACTGCTTCAGCTTCTTCTGCAGCTACATTCAATTCAATTTAATTTTATTTATATAGCGCCAAATCACAACAAAGTTATTTCAAGGCACTTTACAAGGTAAGACCTTACATAACTAAACCCAACAAATTCCACATACAGCAAGCCATTAATTGTAATTCATTAGAATTTGACAGCAACAGTGGAGAGGAAAAACTCCCTCTCTAGCGAGGAAGAAACCTCCAGCAGAACTACGCTGGATGTGAGCGGCCATCTGCCTCGACTGGTTGGGGTGAGGGGATAGAGAGACAGAAAAGCACAGCAACAACTAACAACAGAGCACAGGCAGGATGGTTGGACCAGGGACTGGACACAGTCAGGAAGGTTGGACAAGGGACTGTCCATCACAGACACATAGCTCCAAATCTGATGATACCTTTACTGTAGGTGAGGACAAAGTGGAGGGGGGCACAACTACTGGAGAGAACGATACAAGGTTAGTTAAACATGGAACAATTATGGGAGGTTACTGGATAGAAGAGATACATGTAGAAAGAAACAAAGGAGCTCAGTGTATACATTAAGTCCTCAAGCAGTCTATGTCTATTGCAACTTAACTAAGAGATGGTTCATGTGACAATTATTTCCAGTGACCTGAACCATCTTTTACTATGAGCATGATCAAAAATGGAAGTTTTTAAGCCTGATCTTAAAAGTGGAGGGTGTCAGCTTCTTGACCCTGAACAGGAAGCTTGTTCCAGAGGAGAGGAGCTTGGTAGCTAAAACCTCTGCCTCCCATTCTACATTTAAAGACTCTAGGAACCACAAGTAGCCCAGCGCTCTGAGAACGAAGCGTTCTGCTGGGAGTATAAGGAACTATGAGGTCTTTAAGATAAGAAGGAGCTTTGTCATTTAGTACTTTGTAGGTGAGTAGGAGAATTTAAAATTCTATCACCAATGTAGGTGAAATGTGATCTCTCTTTCTAAGTTCCGTCAGAATTCTGGCTGCAGCATTTTGAATTAGCTGGAGGATTTTTAAGGAGCTGTTAGGACTGTTAGAGATCCTGGTCAATGATAGTAGAATCTGAAGATAATGTTATGTAATCTAGGGTGGCTATCTGATTCAATAGTGTCTCTAGAACCTCCGTTTTATCTGAATTTAGTTGAAGGAGGTTTTGGCACTTCCAGGATTTGATGTCATTTAAACAACTTTAAATTTTAACTAGTTGATCTGTTTCATTTGGTTCCAAAAACAGATATAGCTGAGTATCATCTGCATCAAAATGAAAGTTTATAGAATGTTTGCTAATAATATCACCTACAGGAGACATGTATACAGTAGGTTGAACAGAATTGCACCAAGCACAGAACCCTGTGGTACTCCATAGATAATCCTTGTGCATATGGAAGATTTGTTGTTAACATGAACAAACTGGAATCTGTTCAACAAATAGGATTTAAACAATCCCAGTGCTGTTTGTTTATGTCTGATGCCATGTTCTAGTCTTTGTAATAGAATGTTATGATCAATTGTATCAAATGCAGCACTGAGATCTAAATAGGTTAAATAAGGGTAAATTTGAAATGGGCCTATAGTTGGCTAGTTCTTCAGGGTCCAGAGTAGGTTTTTTTCCAGTAAAGGTTTGACCACAGCCACGTTAAAAGCCTGTGGTGCGTGGCCTTTATGTAAAGATTTGTTGATTTGATTTAATAGGGACGAGCTGATTAAAGGTAGAACTTCTTTGAGTAATCTGGTTGGGATTGGGTCTACAAGACAAGTGGATGAATTGGAAGAGTTAATTGAGGTTAACTCCATTTAATTCATTTCAATTTTATTTATATTGCACCAAATCACAACAAGGTTATTTCAACAAGGTTATTACAAGGTAAGTTTTTAAACCATACACAACTAAACCCAACAAATCCCACATACAGTAAGCCTTTAATTACAGTTTGATAGCAACAGTGGAGAGGAAAAACTCCCTCTCTTACGAGGAAGAAACCTCTATCAGAACCAGGCTGGATGTGGACATTGCTGCTTCTCTTCCACCTCGACCTGTACTTTTAGGAATATGATAGTTTATGTGACTCATTGGAGTGGACTAGTTTAAACTACCATTTCAGTGAGACCTACGTGATAGACATTCATTGAGTTATTTAATAACAGATTTAGACAAGAGTGATCTGATATTTAATAAACCCCACTTTATTAACCTTTGGTTACTTCACTTTTACTTTTGTGAGGTGACTTTCTCTCGTGGAAATTTTCCATAAAGAAGCAGATGAGAGAGTTGTACTTTTGTGCAATTTATTAAAATAATAAAGAAAATAAAAATAATGTGAAAAGCAAATAAAAAGCATGGATGTTGATCGTGCACATCAACAAACCAAAAACCAGCTGGGGAGATAAAGAAAATAAAAATAATGGGGAAAGCAAATAAAAAGCATGGATGTTGATCGTGCACATCAACAAACCAAAACCCAGCTGGGGAGATCAGTGCACACACCACGAAGGTGTGATGCAAAGAGCCCCCGATCCTCAAGTTGCTTCTGCCTTTTAACTCCTTTCTCTGGCTCTGGTGGAATGTCTCTCTGCAGCAATGGAATTGTTTGCGCCACCTTATCTCGCTGTAAGTGAGAATGTTTGCTTTCTCACTTCTGCATCATCATGTCTTGTTATCCAAAGGAAGGAACACCGAGCTTCTAAGACAAGATGCATTCGCTTTAACAGCCTTGGGTCTGGTGGGGAGTCAGATAGGAAGGAGCCAGAGTCCGGGTGTAAAAGACAAACATATATCATAAACTATTAGTCAGTCAAATGGAACATCAGATGTTTAGACTTGATGTACGACAGGGCGCAAGAGATTAGTTGTTTGTGTAAGAATGTTCAGTAATGCACCTAACCAGCACAGGACAAGTGTGTTGGATAAGAAATAGCACAAGGCAAAATGTTTCCATTACACAAGCTTTGTATTTGTGCTTTTTTTGTGAGGAATTCTTTTAAGAATGCCTTTATTAGTCCCACAGCGGGGAAATTCCCATCAGCAGCCAGGTTTGATGTTTATTAAATTCTGGTAAGTCTTTGATTAGTATGTGATTTGTATAGTTTAGGTGGTTGGGGAGCAAAAACAGTCTTTATGTGATAACTAAGACTAATTGCTGTAGAGAACATGCAGAGAAGCGTGTAAGACTGCGACTTTGCATCCACATCCACATTCAGTTGTGTGTTATGTTGCAGCAACTTTTAGCTCTTCTTTCAGCTTTGTAAAACCGAACAGCTCAACTGTAAGCAGCTCTAACTGCATTTTAGCTATGTTTTTATCAGTACAGCAAATGTTAGATAGTTCATTCATTTTCAGAAGTTGGTAAGAAAACAATTCTATCTTCAACTATCTTCAATTTGAAATTGAACTGCTTCACATGCAAATTTTAAGCTGTGTTTAAAAAAAACTCCTAATTCCTTTACGATACATTTGCTTTAATATTTTTTATTAGGACAGCAAGAAGGTCCTGGGTTCAAATCCTGGGGCGAACCGGTGCCTTTCTGTGTGGATTCTCCCCATGTTCGTGTGTGTGTGTGTGTGTGTGTGTGTGTGTGTGTGTGTGTGTGTGTGTGTGTGTGTGTGTGTGTGTGTGTGTGTGTGTGTGTGTGTGTGTGTGTGTGTCTGTCTGTCTGTGTGTGTGTGTGTTGCCCTGGGATGACTGGCGACCTGTCCAGGGTGTGTTGCTCTGTGATGGACTGGCGACCTGTCCAGGGTGTGTTGCTCTGTGATGGACTGGCGACCTGTCCAGGGTGTGTTGCTCTGTGATGGACTGGCGACCTGTCCAGGGTGTGTTGCTCTGTGATGGACTGGCGACCTGTCCAGTGTGTGTTGCTCTGTGATGGACTGGCGACCTGTCCAGGGTGTGTTGCTCTGTGATGGACTGGCGACCTGTCCAGGGTGTGTTGCTCTGTGATGGACTGGCGACCTGTCCAGGGTGTGTTGCTCTGTGATGGACCGGCGACCTGTCCAGGGTGTACCCCGCCTCTTGCCCGTAGATGGCTGGGATAGGCTCCAGCGCGACCCCGCATAAGGGATTAAGCAGGAATGGAAAGCAAAAAAAAGGATGGAGGGATGGATGGAAAAAGATTTCTTAGAAGTCTTATATCTTTATCTACAGTAACTTATAATAATAATAATATAATTTTTATTTATGTCTCTATGTCTATGTGTCTCCTTTTCTCTGACCTGTTTTTCTCTGCTGTCTCTGTGGATGAGCTGGATGCCTCAGGATGCATCCTTTAGAGAAGCAATGAAATCCTTGGGTCTGATCAAACTTAAATTTTATTCACAGGTCACCCCTCAGTCAATGGCATAGCCATCACCTTCACACTTTTTCATGGATCCCTGCACCTGATGGTGCAAAGGTCCACACTTCAGAGGTTCACCTTCAGCAGCTGTTGCTGCTGCAATTCACTGCAGGCCAACACCTTCCAGTTTTCAGGATTGTGTGCATCTTCTCTTTTGTCTTGATTCTGGTGCCTGTCTTCTGTAAACACATACTGGAAGAAGAGATTTTCTAGAAGGAACATTTAATTTAAGTCTTGTTCTCGGTCTTGCACAGAGCGTGTGTTTTCTTTTCCTCAGTTAGAGTCGACTTTTTTCTAATGAATTAAAGTACACACCCTTTTTTAGCAGCTTACGAAATTTCCCCATTGTGGGACTATTAATGGTTTTCTTATTCTTATTCTCTTACCTATTTTTAAAATATGTAAGTCCAGAAGTTTTTATTTTAAAATGTTGTTTTTCTAGTCGGCTTTTTAGGCACAATGGCCTTTTCCCCTGGTCCATATTTATTTCATAATGCCGTTTTACAGCAGAATAACTTTGTCTGTCAATCAGTGCTGGTGGGTGGGACCTAAACACCCATTGGCTGATCTCTTCACATCGATTCGTTTTCCTAGACACCTGTGAGGGGTTGTGTGGTTAGAGAGGGCGGACATGAGTGAAGTTCTGCTTACTTTAGCAGATTAAATAGAGAGAGATCATTTACCAGCAGATACTGGTTTGAGTTTAGATGATATTTTTTTAAATGCTCATCATGCAACATCAATTGAGCATTGTGTCCATGTGTAATATAAGAGGAACCATTCTGTTGTCCGTCCACGTCTTGAAATTCTAAATGCAGCATTTAATGACCTTTGTACTGTCTAACATGTCTATCAGGAACATTGCCAGCATGTTTGCTGCATCACCCAGTACTGTTCGGAGGAGAATAGGGTGTAGCGAACAACTCCCTAACTGCAGTGGTTGCTCTTAGTGTCTGTCAAACTGTGACACATCTGAATCCAGTTTTATGTTGCGCAGATTTGAAAACTGCTGGGTTGTAAATATTGATACCGTCTGAGAATGTTGTGTATTTTCCATGCATATTGTATTTGTGTCTGTTTGTAGTGTTAAATAGTCCTATTATGGCCTTATTACATTCCGTCAAGCAGAGTGGTGTTTTTTCGGAGGGTCCACGAAGGCACCACGGAAGAAGGTGCGCACCAAAGCGAGTGGTTTCATCGGTGAAAGCAGTGTACAGGAAGAGAAAGTCATAAGGAAACTAGTGACACTGTTTTGGTTAAAGCTCCAGTTGAATACAGTAACAAAGTCAGTTATTATGTAGGTTATGGAAATTGTAGAGCTACTGTATTTTGTGCTTAATTACATAAACTGTGTTAATCAATTATGCCAACCAGATACAGCACATATACGGTCCAATATGTTTTTATTGGGTTGTGCAGTGTATGTTAGTTTATCCATCTAGCTCTAACGTTGGTTTGAGGACAATGAAGGAATAAAGAAACATCAGACCATAAGTAAAGCTGTGATTTTCTTGACTTAACAATATGCTGGCTGACATTGTTTCATTGGCCAAATACATTCAATTAAAACCACATCTCATATATCTTGTGGTATGTTTAATGGTGGAACGTTAACGATGCGTCGTTTTCTATGTAGCCTGTGTCCTCGCCTCGTTGCTGCGCTTTGACATTTCAGTTCTCATCCTTAAGTAGTTTGATGTCATAATGAAATGCTCACAGACACAAAAACCAGGAAATGGTTATATATATATATATATATATATATATATATATATATATATATATATATATATATATATATATATATATATATATATATCTCTATATATATATATATATATATATATATAATGAACAAATGGAATTGAAAGTGTTTGAGAATACTTTTAAAATGATCTTTGTTAAACTTAATCCAGGCTCCAAAGACAAAACGCAAAGGTTTGACGTTGGCACTTTGTTGAAAGCAGATCGCAGCAATTCAGGAGCAGACTTACTTACAGTCCTCATTCTTTTAACTACAACATGAGTGGCGTTCAAACAGCGTCACTTCTTGTAAAACTTTATTTGTGTAGATCATGCACAGACAAGATAATAAAACATTGTCAAGGCATCGTCAAGGACAGCTAACATGTTCTTCCTGCTACAAACAGGAGCAACCAGTGCGGCATTCTGAAGCTGGTCACCAATTAACATGGTTGTACTGTAAGTTGTTACAGAACACCTTTATTAGCAGTAACATTACCATCTGGTCTGCTTAAAGATAGACTGTTGTGGTGTGAACTTGGACTAGAGACAGTTTCAGAAAGAATACGCTTCTGCACCACTCTTTCAGGCTGAGGCGTAACATTGCCCTCTCTCTGATGGGAACTATGTAATCATTTGTAATATTATGAAAATAATCATTATGAAATAGATTTTGATAATGATGAGCAGATTTTACAGAATGAAATGTATTTGATACTGAAATGTAATGAAATGTATTTGATACTGTATGTATTTGATAACTGTTACTTTGCAAAATGTTGATGTTGGTTTTGGTAATGTTAATATCTTAAAATTTCATGGCCAGTTTACATTGTCTCATTTATTTCATATAGGTATTTATTTCATAATGTCCTTTTAATTAATTTAATACTGAACACTTTGTAGTTCCATAAAAAAGATAATGTACGTAACAGGATATAATGCTTTAGCCAAACCTGCATTGACAGACCAAGCAGGAGTCCTGCAGGTTGATCAGCCTCTATGGAAGCGAGGGTACAGTATTTTGCTACATTTTTTACTAACATAATCTTTTTGAGTTGTTTAACTCTTTCTAAAAATGCTAATTTATAGTTAAATGTTTTACATCCTGATTTTTTTTAACTTTTCTGTTACATACTTATTCATGTAACAGATTTATATACCAATTCCACATAATGACCCATGAAACAGAGACATGTTCGTCTACAAAAGAAATGATGAGAAAAAAAAATGCAAGTTGAGTAGCTTGGTCTAAATGCATGAGTACTGCTGAAGTAGTTTGTCACCCCAGTCTTACTGAACTGGTTATCATATTGACTATTTAAATTTAACTAGCCCCTGTGACTGGAGGGAGAGCAGTAGAATGAGAGCAGCATGGTTGCGCTGTGTCCTTCAGTCATGTTTTTGTAGGTTGGTATTGATGACAGTCACAACAGGTCCCTTGAGGCTGCAATTGATTGGTTTTGTTGGTTTTTGTTGTGTAAGGTCTAAAACTGAATTGAATTAAATTGTCATGCTCTGGCAAAATAGTGAAAGCTCACTGTAGCCTTGCAAACTGGCAACATTATATGTCTGCATGCAGGACAAGACTTACGATACACTTGAAATGAGGAGACCTCAGCCATTTTCTCAGACTGGGTTAGACGAACAGCTAGATTTGCTTTTCAGAGAAGACTAAGTCCAGTATGTCATGAGTAGGCATTTTGCTTGATACCTTTTGCTATTGACTGAGGAAGTGAGCTGTCTGTTTATGCTGCAGCTTTCTCTAGCAGTTATGGTTCTCTGGGGATAATCGACCCTACCTGCGTGCTTGTGCAGGGCCACATTGCTTCTTTGTACTTTCTCTTCTTTGTTTGACTTTGTTCTTACCGTGCTCTATGGAGGCAGTCACAGGAAGGAAAAGGCAAAGAAGAAAGACAAAGCTACAGCTTGTCATCTCTACCAATCTCGGCTATCTTCCTTTGGTTCTTTTTTAAAGCTGTACAGTAGCTCCCTGGATATAATACAGCTGGGGTGGATCAACCTGTATTGTGATGATTCCATCACTTAAGGGGGCTGGCAAATATATTCCTGCTCCTCAATCAGAAAGAAGAATAAATGCATAAACCCATGACAAATCAGTTGATTCAGATCACATGGCCTTCTGTTTTCTCTTTTGCATTTATACTGGCTAGTAAATGCTGCAGTAATTTTCAGTTCCTTTGATCTGCTATCTACCCCAGATATCGATGACAATTGAAATCACAGGACACCTCATCAGACTGACAAGACACTGCCCCTCTCAATCTGTCATGCTAGCACACTTTCACAATAAATGGATCACCGTTTCTTGAAAGAGTGCAACATATACTGCTCTGTGAAAAATAAAGTCTGGTGCTGTTTTGCCATCGTGTGGACAAATGTAGTAACTGACACTGTGTTGCATTGATTGTTTAATAACATTCTTATTTGTTATTAGTCTAACTTAGAACAAAAAGGCCTAAAATGTACATATAATATAGTATCTAAAATTTAGTGTGTTCTCTAAAAAGGTGTTTTGTTTTTGATTTTCCAGGTAAAGCTCCCTTTCCCTGTAGATCAAATCACAAATCTTCCACGGAACGATTTCCAAATGTTAGTGAAAATGCACAAATTGACTTCAGAGCAGCTCGAGTTCATCCATGATGTAAGGCGACGGAGTAAGAACCGAATTGCAGCTCAGCGCTGCCGTAAAAGGAAGCTCGACTGCATCCTGAATCTGGAGTGTGAAATCAGAAAACTGGTAGGTAGCATAAATTACAGCAGTATTATCCCCAACATTGTCTCTCAATTTTGCACTGAAGATATTTGATTTGTTCATATAGGCATGCTAAAGGGCTGTGGAGAAGGTTTTCAACTATGTGAACATTTAAGAAGTAGCTACTAATATTGTATGTTAAATAAACAAGAAGACATATTTGAGGATAAGGTTGGGTTCAATATAAGGTTTAATCTACAAAACCTCACTGTTATCATATAATGTAAAATGATGGATGGAAACTATATGCAGGTGTGTGAGAAGGAGAAGTTACTGACAGAGAGGAACCAACTGAAGGCATGTATGGGCGAGCTGTGGGAGAACTTCTCCTGCCTGTCCCAAGAAGTGTGCAGGGACGTCCAGCTGAGCCCAGAGCAGGTACAGTCTTTACATCACTACTGCCCGGTGCTTCGCCCTGCCAACTCCACTACCATCAACAGTGCCACCAGTGAGCCCAAGCCTGCCCACAATACCACCACCAGCATTGACCTCACTATCCACTCTGGCTCAGCCACGCCAGAGCCTTGCTATGTGTCACCGGGCCCCTCGGAGAGTGACCCAGACTCAGCTGTTAGAAACGGTGCAGACAAAGATATGGACAGCTTATACACAGAGTCAGAGCTGTCTAATGAAACATCTAACCAGGCAGTAACAGTCGATTTCTGCCAGGAAATGACTGACAAATGTACAACTGACGAGCAGCCAAGGAAGGACTCTAAGTAGTGGGAATTCTCAATGTGCAGTTTTTTTATCATTGTCATCATTATCTGTTTAGAGAATCTCGCTCTCTGGATAGTTGTCAGCTTCTGACAAAAAACTTTCTTTGTATTTATATCTTTTTGTACTGTCTTTTTTTTGTTTATGAACGGTTGACACTAAAGTTGTCTTAACAGCAGCAATACTGTTCTCCAGCTATTTCCTCTTATTATGACAGAGTGGGAACTTCTCACCAAACCATTACAATGGTGCTACAATTGCCCTGGCAGCAACTTTTTCATGTATCACTTGACCCCTCAAGTTAAACCTCAATGGACCTAAACAGCAACTCTTGTTGTCTTCTGTGTATTAACAGCATTTATGTTTCTGCCTTTCTTATTCACATTGATTCTGCTCTTTACCAAGTATGTTTTTATAAGTATTCTCTACCTCTTTCTGTCTAACTTTCTCTCCCTCACTCTCTGTCTTTTCTCATTATATCTTAGTGGCCCTTTTTGTCACAGCAATTCAAACTCAGGTAAAATTCTCTGAATGTTTAACCCAATTCATGGAAATGAGAACTCAGCTTGTACATGAGAAAGTTACAATGCAGTTAGAGTGTAAAATGTCAATATGCAAAAATGTCTTTAAATATCTCACATTTGTATTTCTGTACAGGACAACTTTGTACAGTTTGTAACCGAGAACATTCCTCCTTTGCCTTCCGCACCAATGAAATGAAAGGATTTTGCAGACAGTTATATGATGATTTCTTGCCCACTCATCAGCAATACCATTGTATCTGGATGTTGTAATGGTGATTTTGATTTTCAAGTTCTTGTCTGGCAGAAGTGTATATAGTGTGAAGCATGAATGGAGCATGATGATTCTATTGGTGACTTTGTACAGATAGAGACTTCAATGTTTCTTTTTTACTGGGCTTGCTGTTTCCTGTCCTGCCTAATGAATGTTCCCCATTATGGCGGGTGTTCTTAAACTCAGGAAATTAGGTTATACAGATGTACACACACATGCAAAATTATATGTACATATACATCAACAGATATGCTCACAATTTTGTCAAAGTTAGTCATTCAGCACATCTGGAACCAGTAACCCCTCACCACCTTTGGCTTAAATGTGAAAAAAAAGATCCTTGCCTTGTATCTTTGATTAAATCTCATTTGTTATCAGTATTTATAGATGTTATTTGTGTACACTATTGTAAACACACTTTTATTTGAGTGATTTTTCAGCAACAACTAAATCTGACAAGTTTGTCATACTGATCCAACCTTAAAGTAAAATGATATAAAACGAATTTAACTACTACTGTAATCAGGTACTTTAAGTACACAGTCTTTCAGAACCATAAAGCACTTCCATTAGGGTATAGGGTGAAAATAGAGCACTTACATTGGCACTTCGAGACTTAACTTCTAGTTTGAAGTTTTATTGAATTTTTCATTTAAAGAGAAAGTATCTGAAACCTAGATACAAACAGAAGCCAGTGTTTTAGCATACAACACTCTTCTATTTGTATTTCTTTGTAGAACTTAAATGAGCTAATTCTAAATTTATTTGATTTAAAAGTTTTGTATTTGTCGATAGAATTACTGAGTAACATTGATATAAAATTATAATATTTAATTGTGGATTTGTTTGAACATCCATCTTTGTTGTGAGCATGCATGCTGCCTGTAGCTACAGTATAAACCTAGTTTGTCCAGCTTCTGTTTACCTCTGACAGCAGCAGTCTAATTGCTCACTTTGTGGGGCTGAATGCTTTAAAGAACAAGTGGGATCATGTTCTTGTGCTACTGTAGAATCTAATTGAACTGCAAAGCTTTAGTTATTGCTCTCTAAATAATTATTAATTGTCCCTCAGTTTACTATCCAGACTCTAAGCTATTGATATGTATGTTCCCCCTTACCTGACCTGTATTTAGGTGTATTTACTGGCATAGTCATGAAAACAGTGTTTGGTTACAGTTTAGCAAGGTCACTTATTAAATACCTATTATAAATACCTTTGTGTGGCCAAATATGTCTGGGACTGGATAAACAATTTGCAAGTTTTCTCAGAGCTTTAATGTGTTACATTTCTCTTTATTAGCTATATGGAGTAACTTGGAGTGTATTTTATTAGTAATTTTTTAAAATTACATCAAATATTGCATCAACCTGCACTTGCAAGAACATGACACATATATTACTAAACACAAAAGCAAGACATTTGTTGTGGCATAGCCTGAATGCAAGGCAGTAGTGATTCTTTATTTGGCTCATGTGGTTTCTAAGATTTATTCTGCCTTTTTACTGTGCTTTGTTTCACATTTGTACGTATATTTACTGAAACATAACAGTATTTACTTGTGGAAATTCTACCAGGCTGATGCCAGAATAATCTGTGACAGAAGCTTGTTTTCTAGAAAAATATGCAAGACTTTGTTTTTGTAATCTTTCCCTATAAGATCTTATATGTAGAAAACCATTCAAGATAAAATATTTTACTTCATGTTTGATTTGTCTGGAGATAAAATTGTGAATCTTGAGTCGTAACTGTTGTAACAATGAATTCATAATTTTACATAATTTTAGTTAGTTAATTGTAGTTTCTGTAATATCCACTCTACTATGCACGTTTGGGGCCACTAAAGAATGTTCTTGTTTTCCAGACACATTTTTCCTAATGTTAACATAATTGAAAAAAAAAACTATTTTTTTGTAATCGATTCGTTTTTTATGTATGTCAACAAATTTGTTTTAGCAAACACAAGGTACCACTGGAACTAAACAATTGTTGATGATTGGCCACTGTATGTTTATATAGATTTTAAAATTAATAAGCCACCATTTTTTAGCTAAAGTTGTCAATAATATCAACAATATCTACACTGTATTTCTAAACAATTTGATGTTGAAAATCAATTTCTCTTGTCTTTTCTTTGTTTCTAAAGCTGTTTACACAAACTCCAGACAGTATTGGCCTACCAATCAGGTTGCTGTGCTTTCACACAAAGGAGTCAGACATGGGAAGAAACACCACTTAATTTTTGCCAGAGTTGGATCCCATGTAGAATGTGTGGGAGGCATAACATGACACAAGACAGTAGAGATCACACATTACCCAGGCTTTTTACGACAGTGTATTCTATCTAGAAGTTCATTCATAACTGAATATCTGAATAAATGCAATGGTAGGTTAAACCATTGCATTTATATAGCTTATACAGTCTGAATATTGTTAGACAATTTATTAAATTCTATTTAAAAATTATACCCGGTCTACTACACTGCTAATCTGTATAGGTTTGTTAGGTGGAAAAGGGTATAACTAAGTAAGACATGTAATATTCACTACTCCTAAGACCTCTTAACCCAATCTAACTTGTTAACTGTTCTGGTGAATGTGTAAAGTTGGGTTGGATTTTCACCTCTGTGAGGAAGCATGATCAATTTCTAGACTGATGAGTAGACTTTATTATTTGTTACACCAATGCAAAAATTAAGAGATGATATAAGATATGAGATTTTTGCCTCCTGACTTGTTGCATGTATCGGTCTCATTTTCTTCAGAAGATATTCCCCAGTGTCATTTGGTTTCGGTGGGCATTTGATTGAATTATTAGCAATATCAAAATGTAATGGAAAAAGTAGATAGTTTTGGTATATTCAATGAAGACCTAAAAAATTAAACATCCAAGAATTTTTATATTTCTGGGTATTATTGTTGCTAATGAACAGACAATCTTCTAACATTGGGAAAAAAAACGAAACTAGTAGGAATATTTGTATTTGTTTTGTTGTCCTACAATACACGCTTTTGCTTCCAATATAAAGAATGTGAGTCTATTCCTCTTTTAAGCTTTGTTTTGATCTTCACCAATAACTAATTAGTGTTCACAATGTTTACCAGCATATAGCTTACCTTGTGTTTTGTTTAGTGCTGGGAATGTAGCCTTGAGGGATTTTATCCAAACCCTTCACATCCTGACTGACTGACTTGAAAAAGCTCTGCAGAACAATCAATGTAGAGTTGATCATTTTCTGCTGGAAGTCTCTCAGTATTCATAATTTTGTCTGTCTGTCTGTCTGTCTGTCTGTCTGTCTGTCTGTCTGTCTGTCTGTCTCTCTATCTATCTATCTATCTATCTATCTATCTATCTATCTATCTATCTATCTATCTATCTATCTATCTATCTATCTATCTATCTATCTATCTATCTATCTATCTATCGGGTTACATATTGGTCTAAATAGTCTAAAGTCTAAATATATATATTTTTTAATGAATTTCATTAAGAGGAATCCTCCTGGTTGTGCATGGCAGATACATTTTGTTTATGGTTATAACAAATGTATTGTTACATTATTGTTAGTTGAGTTCAACAGTTATGTTGTTGCTGTAGCTATATAATTTAATGTTAGTACCTTATTGCTGTGCATTTGTCCTGTTCAGTTCAACTTTTTCTGTTGCTGCTTCTTTTAAACAAACACTGGCTTTGTAACTCCAAAGGTTGTTCTATAAAAAGAATATGAATTAAACATGCCTTCTTCACAGAATGCTCAACTTTATTGAGATAAAATATCAGTTGTCCTGGTTCCACAGGTTGTGATCACTGAGTAAAATTTAAAATGAAAAATGTTTACAAACAGCTGTCATATACAGTATGATCCGTTTTTCCATGTAAAAATGTTCAGTTTAATTGGACTTGTCATTGTGTAAGGAGACAAAGGAATATGTTTATTTACTTGGTCTTTAATGAAAAGCTGGGATACATTAACGTCACATGGGTAAAAGTGCACCTCCAATTTGCCTTAGAACCTGTAGAGGCCATAGTTCACATTTAAGTGAAATGAGTGTATGCAGGGGCCTCTGCCCCATTATTGTGTCACCAGTGCGGACATTCTCACACTTATCTACCTGTGAAATCCTTCATACCTCTCAAAACTGGTCAATGACTGTATCAGCAAACTGCATCAGGTGTTTTTTCTACATGCTTTTTACAGAGATTATATGGATTGTTGTATTGATATTTTGTGTATATTTTTAATGTGATAGCTCTTAAACTTGTAGTTAAAGTTGGTTTTTTTGTTAATGTTGCAAAAGACTTTTTTGTGTTAATACTGTTAATTCAAAATAGCTGTTATTCTCTTCTTCTTACCTTTTTAATTTTAAATGCTGAACCTAATTAATGGCAAGAACATAATAATCATTGTAAATATGGTATTGTGCAAACCATTTTTCATTACTTTCAATTGCTAGTGTTATATAAATTACTTTATTGTTAAGACACAATTTCCTCATGAAATAAAGAAATGTGCATATCACACTTTGCTTTGAGGACATTATTCTCTATTACTGCTTAGAGATCTAAGCTCTATATATATATATATATATATATATATATATATATATATATATATATATATATATATATATATATATATATATATATAGGCAATATATAGGCAATATATCTATATATAGGCAATATATCTATCTATCCATATATATATATATAATATATATATATTTGTCTATCTATATCTATATATATCTATATATATATCTCTATATCTATATAATATATATATAGATATATATAGATATATATATATATATATATATATATATATATATATATATATATATATATATATATTATATAGTATATATATATATATATTATATATATATATATATATATATATAGATATAATAGATATAGATATATATTTGTCTATCTATATATATATATATATACCGATAGCTCAATCGGTAAAGTCACAGGACTTGCATGCTGGTTCGAATCCCCGTTAGGGCGAATAGGCATCCAGTGTGGGTCCTTGGGCAAGACCCTTCAAGCTACCGCCTACCTCATATCATGAGAGACAATGAACCACATGAGATACCGGCTCAGACGTCGCCCGGTCTAACAAGGTCTGCGTCAGGTGCTGGGGAACCAGAGCACCTGAGCACCAAAGGCCTTGGCCAGCCGCCTAAAGAGATACACCAGAGATAACAAAGCCAGACGAATAAACCGGCTGTTCGCAACACAACCTGCGAAAGTGTACTCTCAATGGCAGGGTAATAACAACAGAGCAGACCCACCAAGGCTGGAAACTGAACAGTACTGGAAGGGTATATAGGAAAGGGAGGCGTCACACAACAGTGATGCACAGTGGCTGGTGGATCTGAGGGAAGACCACAGCAACCTCCCTGAACAGAACCCAGTGACAATCACAGTGGCAGACATCCAACATAGAGTCTCAGGTATGAAAAACTGGACAGCACCTGGCCCTGACATGATCCACGCCTACTGGCTAAAGAAGCTCACTGCAATCCATGAGCGCCTGGCAGCACAAATGAACCAGCTGCTAAGGGATGGGACTCACCCTGAATGGCTAACCGAAGGGCGAACGATCCTGATAATGAAGGATCCCTCAAAGGGTACAGTCCCATCCAACTACCGGCCAATAACCTGCCTCTCCACAACATGGAAGCTCATGTCAGGCATCATCGCAGCTAAGATAAGTGGGCACATGAGTCAATACATGAGCCAAGCACAGAAGGGCATTGGTAAGGATACCAGAGACCAACTCCTGGTAGACAGAACAGTCGCCCAAGACTGCAGAATGCGACACACCAACCTGTGCACAGCCTGGATCGACTACAAGAAAGCCTATGACTCAATGCCACACACATGGATCACTGAATGCTTGGAGCTGTACAACATCAACAGAACTCTAAGGGCCTTCATTGCAAACTCGATGAGGTTGTGGAGAACCACCCTTGAAGCCAATGGGAAGTTACTTGCCCAAGTATCCATCAAATGTGGCATATACCAAGGAGATGCACTGTCCCCACTGCTGTTCTGCATAGGTCTGAACCCCCTCAGCCAAATAATAAACAAGACTGGCTATGGATACCGACTCCGGAACGGGGCCACCATAAGTCACCTCCTCTACATGAATGACATCAAGCTGTACGCTAAGAATGAGCGAGACATCGACTCGCTGATCCACACCACAAGGATCTACAGCTCAGACATCGGGATGTCATTTGGGCTCGAGAAATGTGGGAGGATGGTGACAAAGAGAGGCAAGGTAATCCACACAGAAGGGGTCTCACTCCCAGAAGGAACTATAGCAGACATTGAGGACAATTACAAGTACCTTGGAATACCACAGGCAAACGGCAACCTTGAACAGGCAACAAGGAATGCAGCAACAGCCAAATACCTCCAAAGAGTAAGGCAAGTCCTAAGAAGCCAGCTCAATGGCAAGAACAAATCCCGGGCCATAAACAGCTATGCCCTGCCAGTGATCAGATACCCTGCGGGAATAATAAGGTGGCCAAAGGAAGAGATACAGACCACAGATGTTAAGACACGAAAGCTCCTCGCCGTGCATAGAGGGTTCCACCCCAAATCCAGCACCCTGAGACTGTACGCTAGCCGCAAGGAAGGAGGCCGAGGACTAGTGAGCGTGAGAGCCACTATCCGGGATGAAACATCCAAGATCCATAAGTACATCAAGGATAAGGCCCCGACAGATGACGTGCTGAGTGAATGTCTCAGGCAGTGGAGAACAGAGGATCAGATGCTGGAAGAGGGACCATCATGGGAGGACAAGCCCTTACACGGGATGTACCACCGAAACATAACTGAAGTGGCTGATCTCAACAAATCCTACCAATGGCTTGAAAGGGCTGGGCTGAAGGACAGCACAGAGGCACTCATCCTGGCCACACAGGAACAGGCCCTGAGCACCAGAGCCATAGAGGCCCAGATCTACCACACCAGACAAGACCCAAGGTGTAGACTGTGCAAAGAGGCCCCTGAGACAGTCCAGCACATAACTGCAGGGTGTAAGATGCTGGCAGGGAAAGCATACATGGAACGCCATAACCAAGTGGCTGGCATAGTATACAGGAACATCTGCGCGGAGTATGGACTGGAAACCCCAAGATCAAAGTGGGAAACACCTCCCAAGGTGGTAGAGAACGAGCGAGCCAAGATCCTGTGGGACTTCCAGATCCAGACTGACAGAATGGTAATGGCGAACCAACCAGACATTGTGGTGGTGGACAAAGAGCAGAGGAAAGCCGTAGTGGTGGATGTGGCAATACCAAGCGATGGCAACATCAGGAAAAAGGAACATGAGAAACTAGAGAAATACCAAGGGCTCAGGAAAGAACTGGAGAAGGCTTGGAAGGTGAAGGCCACAGTGGTGCCTGTGGTGATCGGAGCACTAGGGGCAGTGACCCCCAAACTGGAGGAGTGGCTACAACAGATCCCTGGAAAAACATCCGACATCTCAGTCCAGAAAAGTGCAGTCCTAGGAACAGCAAGGATACTGCGCAGAACCCTCAAGCTCCCTGGCCTCTGGTAGAGGACCCGAGCTTGGAAAGTGGATGAGACCACCCGCGGAGGGTGAGAATAGAGAATATATATACGCTAAGTGGAAGTAGGGAGGCCGAGGATTAGTGAGCGTCAAAGCCACTATCCAGGATGAAACAGCTAAGCTCCATGAATACATCAGGAAGATGGCCTTAAATGATGCGCTTAGTGAATACCTCTGGCAGCAGAAAACAGTGGAGGAAGGAAGGAAAAGGAGGAACCCTCCTGTAAGGACAAACCCCTGCATGGCATGTACCGCCAGCAGATAGAAGAAGTGGCAGATATTGACAAATCCTACCAGTGGCTGGACAAAGCTGGACTGAAAGAAAGCACAGCGGCACTAATCCTAGCAGCACACAAGCAGGCTCTAAGGACTAAATCAATTGATCAACATGTAGCATACCAGCGGGATGCAAGATGCTATCAGGCAGGGCATACATGGAGCGCCATAACCAGGTGTCCGGCATAGTGTTTAGGAACATCTGTGCTGAGTACACAGTGGTGGTTGAGAATGACAGAGCTACAGTAAGATCCTGTGGGACTTCCAGATACAGACTGACAAACTGGTAATGACCAACCAACCCGACAGAGCAGTGGTGGACAAACACGAGAAGAAGGCTGTAGTGATAGATGTAGCATTCCCAGGTGACAGCGACATCAAGAAGAAGGGGCATGAGAAGATTGATAAGTACCAAGGTCTGAAAGAAGAAATAGAAATAATGTGGAAGGTAAAGGCACAAGTGGCACCTGGAATACTGGGGGCTGTAACTACCAAACTGGGAGAGTGACTCCAGCTGATCCCAAGACAACTTTTGAGATCTTTGTCCAGAGGAGTGCAGTCCTAGGAGCGTAGATACTGCGCAGGACCCTCAAGCTCCCAGGCTTCTGGTAGAGGACCCGAGCTTGTAGGAATAAGACCCCTCTTAGGGGTGAGTGGGGAATTTATTTTAATTTACACACAAATTAATATATATTGATTTGCTCTGTGAGGAATTTGTTGGGGTTAGTTGTGTAATTTCTTAAATCTCTGCTTGTAAAGGGCCTTGAGAAAACTATGTTGTAAATTAGCTCTATATAAATAAAATTGAATTGAATAATTGCTTTAGGTCATGTCAAAATGCTTCTGGGTTTAACTCAAGTTTTCCACTTTGCATGCTTTCTGTACCCCCCCCCCCCAATGTTTCACACATGCAAATAATTTGCCAGTAGGGGTGAAACCTGCCTCTCACCTGATTAACACTTGGGATAGACTCCAGCATGCACCAATCAAAGAACTAGGCAGCAGAAAGGGAATGATTGCACAATATATACTGTACTTTTCAAAGCAAATTTGCTGTGATAGAAAAAACAAGATTTACATGGCAAGCAGGGTTTTTAGTCTGAGCTTAACTTCTTTATGCCCTGGTCTCAATACAGTCTTTAGTAATTTACTTTTTCATGATTGAAGACAGCTCCAGAAGTACGCTCTGAAAGAGGAAAACATATAGTGAACTCTTAAACATTACAATTGGACTGATGAATATAAAACTTTAAATTGAAATCATGTGACTTTGGCTGTACAATAGATTCTGTAAGTAACCCATAATATTCAGATGTTTGTGTATGTTCTGGTTATGTTCATGCATCCAGTTTAAATGGTACTGACTGCAGGTGATATCAGCCATGTGTATACTGTAATTTATCCCTGTATTTATTTACATATGATTAATCTTATCGATTGTACCTGTTCAACCTTTTAAAACCGATCTCACTGCCTTAATATTTTAAGTCAAACTCACATACGTTGTGGCATTTGGTTGAATTGCCAAATAAAGTGTGATTGATGATTTCTTATTCTTACCATGGACATCCTCCTTCCAGCAGCTGGAGGTGGTGGGGTCATCACTGGACTGTCTCCCTGGCTAAGATGCTGGGCCTCAGTGTCTGTCCCACTGTGAGATTGAGTGCTGTCAGACAGAGTTGCCAGCTTTACCTCTGACAGTCCTCTGGACATAAAGCTGTACTTTCTGCCTGTTGGGTAGTGATCACTCTCTGGAGAATCACTCGTGTCACCTGGATCTTTACAAACATTCAGCTTGCTTTGCTTCCTAAGGGCTGCTGGGATTTCAATGTTGCTAGTTCTCAGTGTGGCTCGAGGTTCTGTGTAAAGACGCTGACATGAGCCGAGAGGTCCATTTGATTCGTCACTGCTATACAAGGGCTTCATGTTGTTCAAAGTGAATTGTTGTTCTACAGCTCCCAGATCCTCCAGCCCCTGGGTGTCAGCTTGGCTTTCCTTGGACTGCTGATTCTGAAGAACCACTGAATAAAACTTCAAAGGCATAGTCTCTCCACAAGCATTAGACACAACAGAGCAAGTTGTCTGTGTGAGCTGCATCAACCTCTGTGGCGAGGAGTTGGTGAGAACACAAATCTGCTGCACTATGGAGTTTTTCTTTGACCTGTACACACTGTCATCATCTCCATAGTTGTATTCATACAAGCTGTGTTGAATTTTCTTCACTCCAAGATGGAAGATCTCCAGAAGGTTGAGGACTAGAGAAACTCCAGAAATAACTAACATAAAGACCATAAAAATGTTCTTCTCTGTGGGTCGTGACACAAAACAATCAACACTATTGGGGCATGGCAACCTCTCACATTTGTAAAGAGGAGACAGTCCAATGCCGTAAAGAGCACACTGGCCTATAATAAAACCCACTTCTACAACAGATCTGGTCAAGATATGGAAAACATACGTGCGCAACAAAGAGCCTCTGAGAGGAGCTTTTCTTACTTTCTTTTTCTCATCTAGTTTCCTAAGCTCTCGCTCAATTTTTTTATGGTCTTCTTGCACAGGGTCTATCCCCTCCAGCTCAGCTTTCAGGCAAACTTTTTTTCTATGTCTTTTTTTCTCAAGAGTCCTCAAATGGTACAAGGCATGCCCCATGTACACCAGAGATGGGGAAGACACAAAGATGATCTGAAGGACCCAATAGCGAATGAGAGAAATGGGGAAAGCCAGGTCGTAGCAAACGTTCTTGCAGCCCGGTTGCTCTGTGTTGCAAACAAACTCACTCTGTTCATCATCCCAGACATCCTCAGCTGCGACACCAAGAACAAGCATCCGAAAAATGAAGAGAATGGTAAGCCAGATCTTCCCCACAATAGTAGAATGAATGTGGACCTCTTCTAAAATACTGCCTAATAGGTTCCAATCCCCCATTTTGTGTCCAGTTATTTTGACTGGTCAGTGAATTAAGGAAAATAGTAGAAAACAATATTTCTTCATAACATGAAAAAGAAAAAACATTCTTTGAGATCCTTTTCTTGTGCCTCAGCGTAAAGTCATTACGGACAAACGATGCCTTAACAGTCATCCCTGTCAAAGACTGCACAATGTTCAGTATAGCTGACACTACTGTATTGCTGGGAAAAACTAGGACTACAGTGATTGATCTACCACATGACCCTGTAATGCCCTGAGGTAGGTTTCACCAGGTCACTGAAACAGGACACTAAAGTGGGACGGCACCAACTGAAAAATAATTGCATAGACAGGGCCATTGTTTTTTAAATCATTGTTCATGGACAAAACAGTGTTTGATTAACAGGTCTTCTTTATCTCTCATAGTGTTGTAGTGTGTTACTTCCTCTATTGTACCAAGAAATATAAAATTTTTAATTGTAAGCTAGATAGATAATTGTTGTTATCAATTTCTTGGTCAATGTAGTATAAAATTACAGAAATAATCATTGTTTATGTGTGTGAGACAGAAAGAGAGCAAAAGAAGATGAGGTGAGTATTAATTTAGAGGTTTGATCTGACTCCACCAATGCTGGATGCGGAGAACGCAAAACACGCAAGGTCAGTATAAAATGTTAGAATGAGCTACAGGTACCAGATAAACAGGGACAATACCTGGATCAGCTATGGATATGCAAAAAAAACATGTACAAGACGGGCTGAACTTATGTACACAGCAGCAGGAGAGGACGGTGGAGAGGAGGCATATCTAGTGTTGGTGAGTAATCCAGGTGGAGACAGTGAACAATGGCATGAAGGCACAATACTCCAGCGATGTGAAGAAGGCCTGAGTGCAGAGGAAGTAACCCTGCCAATCCTGACCCTAATACACTCAGTGTTAGATGTCACGGTGTTCAGTCTGAGCTTAATTCCTTTATGCCTTGGTCTCAACACAGTTGCTCTGAAAGAGGAAAACATATAATGAACTCTTTTAGTTTACGCATATATACATATATATACACACAAAAAAGTCAGTCTGAGAGTATATCTACTGTATTTGCCTGGATTAGACATCACTGCTCCACCTGGTGGGTCAATGCACCATTGCTATACATTTCTTAGGCTTAGGGGGCGTTACCAAGGCAGCTACTCATTGACTATGTCACAGTGGGGGATCATGGCCCTTGCATGGGGATTAGTGGGACCACACTGAAGTCCTGCTGAAACCCCGCTGAAATCAGTCAGCTACTGTATAATTAGAATATCATCAAAAATTTATTTCACAAATCACATTCAAAAAGTGAAAATTATATATTATATTCATTCATTACACACAGATTTGAAATATTTCAAATGTTTATTCAATTGTGATGATTATATCTGACAACTAATGAAAACCCTAAATTCAGCATATTAGTTCTGTAGGCTACACAATCTTGGGGAAGACCACTGTCTTGACAGTTGTTTAAAAGACGACCATTGACACCTCCAATGAAGTAGTTTCAAAAACAACAAACTTATTACCATGCTTTCCTTTGTGTGAACCTATAAAGTTGAAATAGAGATACTCACCTTCTTCTTTTAATCTGTGCACCATGCATATAGTCTAGGTACACCAGGTAAATTACAAAATGTCATGATTGTGGTGCATTTAAAGTAGTTTAATTAGTAATATTTAGTTTAAGCCATTCATAATTTGATGTTGCCTGCAATTATTTTTTGTGTATCGTTTCATTGTTTACTTAGCGTTACACAGTGACAAGACCATTCATCATGGAATAACATTTCATTTGTTACAGCGTTTTAAAGGATCACGTATAAAGCCTTAATAATATATGCATTTATTTTTGTTGTTTAACCATTCTGATTTCTCTGCTTATTTGAGTGCCAAAGTGATTGTTTCATGTGTATTGTGTTATGGTGTGATGGAACTTTGAGCTTGATCAGAGGAGAAGAGTATAATTAACTCAAATTTTGAATTAGTCCAAATCAAATAGTTTGATACACCAGCTGAAGAGGCGGAACACTCTCCACAACTGGATAGGTCCATCCTCCTCTCCCAAAGTGACCACTTCCCTTGGGTATTTACCCCGTGACACCCTAGTTCAGGGGTCTGCAACCCTGGTCCGCGGAGCCCGTCCTGCTGGTTTTCTAACTCTCCCTGCTGATTACGTTGTTCAGGTGTGTCAGTCAGCTACTGATTGAATGAACACACCTGCTCAAGGTGGTCACTATTAGCTGGGGCAGGGAGAGGTGGAAAACCAGCAGGACAGTGGCTCTTAAGGACCAAGTTTACAGAGCTCTGCCCTAGTTGAATTCAAGTCCCTTCTATCTTCAAACTTGTTTCACTTTCTTTCTGCGTCACATTACTTTTCTTTACTCTACTTTGTTCTTAAATTATTATAATAATTATTACCTCGCTGGCTGACTAAACCCAGACTGATCCAGAGCAATCATCACCCACAGGACGACGATTCCTGATTCAGAGTTCATTAATTGCCATCAATATTACTCTATCTGTCATATCAACCCTAAAACACACACACCCTCATTCACCAACATTCTGTTCTCTAATTATGCATTACTGAGCAATTCATGCTTATTGTTTGCTAATTTCTTGTTAAAAAATGTTGTTTCTTGTTGAATAGTTTCACATTATTTTATTCATATATCCATATGTAGTATTAGATTAATAAAACGTTAAAAGGAATCTGGTTTTGTGTGCATTGTTCTTCAGATTTAGACAGAGGTCACTGAATTGAAAGACCGATTTGGTTCAAGAAGAAGACAAGAAAAAATATTATTTTTATTGATCATAATTCATAACCCATTAAATTGCCATCTGGCATTTGATTAAATTAACAAAAACTTTAAAACAAAACCTTGTGCCCCTTTTTCTGCATTAATATTATATCATTAATTTGAATCCACTACAGCTACACAGCTGTTTATTGCCAAAACAGCAATAAAGCGTTATACATTATAAATAAAAAGCAACAAGACAGACAGGCCAAAAAAATGAAGAAATGGTGGCACAATGTAAAAATAAACCCGCAGTCCTTTACGATAAAACGCAGTAAAGTAACAGCTGGGTACAAAGGACAAAGACTCTTTATTTGACCAAAATTGTAGCATTTAACACACCTTACAGTGAGTGGTTGTTTTGAAAATTTTAGTTTTAGCCCCTTCTATCAATGCTGTGTCCTTTGATGAGTAAAAAATCACATTAATATGTGCAAGACGGTCTCTTGCTAGTTGCTAGTAGTTGCTCACTATCCAAATTGAGTGTGAGAAACTTAACTGTAATACCTGTATATAGTATATATTGTGATACAACAAATTAAAAACATCTTCCCAAACAGAAATGTTGTTATTGTTGTCATGCCATTGGTGTTTGAATTGGGCCAAGATGTATTCCTTCCATTTGATTGGAAGGTAGGACACATTCGCATTATACATACACATTATGACTACTCACACTGCAAAATAAAAGTAGGAATTACATAAAAGTAGAAACACTATCTAGGGAACAGTATATATTGCCAAAGCATTGATAATAAACCATAATGCTCCCTGATCTTAAAAATACATGACAAGCCAGAGAACAAAATTCAAACATTAAAGAAAACTGTGCTATGGGTGAGTTGATGACCTCCCCAGCAGCTGTTGCCTTAACTTTGCTTCTACTTCAGTAAAAGCATAAAAGTACTTATTTAATTAGAATGGTGCAAGACTGGCTGATTTACAATATTGGTAGGGCTAAGTGCTTGATGTGTTGTCACAGCTCATAATCAAACTTGAAGTTTTGAGCCAAAAAAATTCTGCGAAAGATAAGGGCAGCCAGAGCCAGAGTAAGGACCACAATGAGAAGAACTGGTCCTGCATGGCGCTCATCCTGAGGTTGGTAAGGGACTGGCGTGGAGACTGGTCTGTGTGCTGGCTCTCGACTGTCCGTCTGAGCCTGGAGGTTTTGTTGCAGGGTCAGAGAGCTGTGCTGACGTTTACGGCAATGCTGTTGAGCGTTAAAAGTGCTGGAGGTCTTGGAGGACAAAGATCCCTCTATTTCTGTGGATTGAGATGTTTCTGCCTGTCAAGAAAGAATGAATACTAGTAAACAAACTAGTTTTCAAAGGGTAAAAATCAGCTACACTCAGCAATAAAATGTCTCTGACACGTTTATTAGGCATTTGTGCCGTTAATTACCATCATCTTCGCTGTAGAAATATTATGTGTCTGTAAGTGTTGCTCAGCTTAGTTCTGTTTATTTTACTGTTTTATTAGATGTATACCCATTACAAACCATAATTGATTAATAAATACACCTGGGGGTGTACTTGGACAAAATCAGACTGGAACTCAGCAGTGTAGAAGAAGGCTCAGAGCAGAATGTATTTTCTGAGAAGGCTCCTTTAAGCTCCTTTCAGGTCCTTTCATGTCCATCTATCTATTTTCATCCGCTTACCCGGGGCCGGGTCGCGGGGGCAGCAGTCTGAGCAGAGAGTTCCAGACTTCCTTCTCCCTGGACACTTCCTCCAGCTTTTCCGGTGGGACCCCAAGGCGTTCCCAGGCCAGCCGAGAGACATAGTCTCTCCAGCGTGTCCTGGGTCTCCTCGGGGCCTCCTACCGGTGGGACATGCCCGGAACACCTCCCCAGGGAGGCGTCCAGGAGGCATCCGAACCAGATGCCCGAGCCAACTCATCTGGCTCCTCTCGATGTAGAGGAGCAGCGACTCTACTCCGAGCTCCTCCCGGGTGACAGAGCTCCTCATCTTATCTCTAAGGGAGCGCCCAGCCACCCTGCGGAGGAAGCTCATTTCAGCCGCTTGTATCCGTGACCTTGCCCTTTCGGTCATGACCCAAAGCTCATGACCATAGGTGAGGGTAGGAACGTAGATTGACCGGTAAATTGAGAGCTTTGCCTTTCAGCTCAGCTCTCTCTTCACCACGACGGACCGATACACCGACCGCATTACTGCGGCCACCGCACAGATCCTTCTGTCAAACTCACGCACCTTCTTTCCCTCACTCATGAACAAGACCCCAAGATACTTGAACTTCTCCACTTGGGGCAGGAACTCTCCTCCAACCTGGAGAGAGCAAACCACCTTTTTTCTGGTCGAGAACCATGGCCTCAGATTTGGAGGAACTGATTCTCATCCCAGCCGCTTTACACTCAGCTGCAAACCGCACCAGTGCACGCTGGAGGTCCTGGCCCGATGAAGCCAACAGGACAACATCATCTGCAAAAAGCAGGGATGCTATGCTGTGGTCCCCAAACCAGACCCCGTCCGGCCCCTGGCTGTGCCTAGAAATTCTGTCCATAAAAATGATGAACAGAACCGGTGACAAAAGGGCAGCCCTGCGGAAGTCCAACATGCACCAGGAACAGGTCTAATTTGCAATGCGATGCGAACCAAGCTCCTGTAGCACCCCCTACATGATGCCACGAGGGACGCGGTCGAATGCTTTCTCCAGATCCACACATGTAGACTGGTTGGGCAATCTCCCACAAACACTCAGCAACTCAGCACCCTGCTGAGGGTATAAAGCTGGTCCAGCATTCCACGACCAGGCCGAAAACCACATTGTTCCTCCTGTATCCGAGGCTCGACTATTGGCTGAATTCTCCTCTCCAGTACCCTGGCATAGACTTTCCCAGGAAGGCTAAGAAGGGTGATCCCCCTATAGTTGGAACACACTCTCCAGTCCACCTTTTTGTGAAGAGGGACAACCACCCCAGTTGTCCAGTCCAGAGGAACTGTCCTCCTCGTCCACACGATGTTGCAGAGGCGTGTCACCCAAGACAGCCCCACAACATCCAGAGACTTGAGGTACTCAGGACGGATCTCATCCCCCCCCTGCTGCTCTGCCACCGAGGAGCTTACTTACTACCTCAGTGACCTCAGCCTGGGTGAAGGGCGAGTCCGCCTCTGAGTCCCCTGCCTCTGCTTCCTCAGCAGAAGGCATGTCGAAGGGGTTGAGGAGATCCTCAAAGTACTCCTTCCACCGTCCAATAACATCCCCAGTTGAGGTCAACAGCTCCCCACCTCAACTGAAAACAGAGTTGGTAAAGGACTGTTTCCCCCTCCTGAGGCGCCGAACGGTTTGCTAGAATCTCTTTGAGGCCGAGCGATAGTCCTCCTCCATGGCCTCCCTGAACCCATCCCAGGCCCGAGTTTTTGCCTCCATAACGGCACGGGCTGCAGCACGCTTGGCCTGCCGGTACCCTTAAGCTGCCTCAGGAGTCCCACAGGTCAACCAGACGTAGTAGAACTCCTCCTTCAGCTTGATAGCGTCCCTTACCTCCGGCGTCCACCACCGGGTTCGGGGATTACCACTACGACAGGCACCGGAGACCCTGCGCCCACAGCTCCGAACAGCCGCGTTGACAATGGAGGCGGAGAACATGGTCCACTCAGACTCTATGTCTCCAGCCTCCCTCGGAATCTGGTCGAAGCTCTCCCGGAGGTGTGAGTTAGAGGTCCGTCTGACAGAGTGTTCAGCCAGACGTTCCCAACAGACCCTCACAATACGTTTGGCCCTGCCCAGTCATTCCAGCCTTCTTCCCTGCCAACGGATCCTACTCACCACCAGGTGGTGATCAGTTGACAGCCCAGCCCCTCTCTTCACCTGAGTGTCCAAAACATATGGCCGTAGGTCAGGTGAAACGACTATAAAGTCTATCATCGACCTCCGGCCTAGGGTGTCCTGGTGCACCGATGGACACCCTTATGTTCGAACATGGTGTCTGTTATGGCCACACTGTGCCTAGCACAGAAGTCAAATGACATAACACCATTGTGGTTCAGATAAGGGAGGCTGTTCCTCCCAATCACGCCTCTCCAGGTGTCACTGTCTAGCCGGTACCGCTCAACCTCCTGCACAAGCTCTGGTTCCTTCCCCCCAGTGACGTGACATTCCATGTCCCAATAGCCAGATTGGTTATCCAGGGATTGGGTCGCCTAGGCTCCCACCTTCAACTGCTGCCCAATACACTTTGCACCGGCCCCCTATGATTCCCCCTGCGGATGGTGGGTCCACGTGAGGACGGTCCCATGTCGCCCTTTTGGGCTGTGCCCAGCCTTTAACGTCTGCAGCACAATTTTGTAGATGCTGTGGAGTCTATGATGGCCAGTGCTGTTTTTTACACTGTGGTATGCTGGGGCAGCAGCATGAATGTAGCAGACAGTAACAGACTGGGCAAACTAATCAGGAGGGCTGGTTCTGTTCTGGGGGTGGAGCTCGACCCCCTACATACTGTATTTGAGGAGGAGGCTAGTCAAACTCTTCTCTATCCTAGACAACACCTCCACCCCCCACACAGTGTGCTGGCTGGAGCCCCTTCAGGCAGAGGTTGATCAGTATTAAGTGCTCCACAAAATGCCACCAGAGATCCTTCTTATCAGTGGCCATCAGTGTGTACAATTCCTCTCCTCTATGTAAGGGTCAACCTTCAATCTTGTAATAAATAGTTAGCTAGTATTGCATCTGTCATTAGTCATCTCTGTTGCAATTTCATTCTTCCTAAATTTTTTGTTACTAATCTGCAGTCAAAAATTCAGTTTGTATATTAAACTGGTCTGTTTGTTTTTTGGACTGAGGTGAAGCCTTAATTACATAATAAACTTAATAAATATTTACATAAATTAACAGTGATCAATTGTAACTCTCTTTGACCATGACCTGTTGTGAAAACCTGAAAACAGCATTTTATTGGTTATACTGGTCTCAGACATGTACAAACAGTGGTTATTTGACTGGGTGGTTTATATTGTAGAGCAGTGCAGAAAAGGTCACTGGCCTATTAAAACCTTGTGTAATGATAAAGACACTATATACTGTATAAAATAAACAAGTTCTGCCACCGGTGTACGAATATGTAAGTCCAAGACCATTTACCATTTAGGTCAATGCACAGTAATTATGTTATGGAACTGAGACATGACTAATGATTAACAGAAAACAATGAATATGTATTATAATAGAACTAAAATTAATCAAAAGGTACAAATCAATTTAAATTAATCTGATGACTGACTTATCTTAGACTTTTAGAAATTCTAGAAAAATATTGATATATAAATGTATCAAATAAGTCCATAGTAAATTAATAAATCAATAAATCCAGTGATTGAGTATAGAACTGCTTTATGAAACAGTGTTAATTGTTGGCTATCAGAAAAACCACAAGTTAAAACACATGGGACAACACAGATGGGGCAGATGCAAGTTGTGTGGTGCAGAGTAATGTTCATACCTGTTCAGATAAGAGCTGGTCGAGAGCTTCCTGGTCCTCTGAAGAGAATGTGTCCCACTGGTTGAATGCAGATGGGTCTCTATCTGCACTTCCATTCTCACTTGTCTGCATGGATAGCATGGAATCTGCCTATATTGAGAAACAGAAAATCACAGTCTGCCACAATATACATTATTAATGTGTATACAGAGCACATGTGGTGGAAATATTCAAGGGCCACTGTGATGGATGGTCTCAAATGAACCTAATGATAAACCTTGTATAGCATGTACTGTCTTCCACATTTATTGTCTATAATCTAATGTCATAAGGTGCCAAGGTGTAATGTATGTTGCTGTCAATGCAAACAAATACATCAGCCAACATCTGGCTGCTAGCCACCAGGTGGTGCAAAGTTGTTGAAGCTTCCAATCCACTACTGCGTCACTGAGGTCTGACTGTTCATTTTTACCTATAACATACATATATTGCACCAAACGTAGTTTATTGAAATCTGTTGTGTGGTCATATGTGGCAAGTATTAAGTGCAACGGTTTTCTATTAACCCTATAGGCATCCCATCCCATCTCGCTCATATAAATACCGCCATACAAATATCGTCATATTCAGATTGATTTACTTTTAAAAAACACTCAGATTGCTCAATCATTTCAATGCAGAGAAGTTATTATTTATTCCTCCTGTAAGACGCCTTGGCAGATGGTTTGCCGTGGGCTTAAAAACTACAACTAGTGCTTTCTGGTTTCCTCTGTATCTGCCCCAGGAACGGTCAGACTGAGAGGGGGCGAAGCCAGCCTGCTGGAGCGCAAATGCTCAATCTGCCATTGTTTTTCCTTGCATACACAAACAGCACTCATATTTAATGGCCGAAGTTTCCGTTGTAGAGGACAGAAGACGGCAAGTTCTTCAGCACAGTCTGATATATTTGTGGTTAGTTGTACGAGCAAGAGTGCAGCACGGACAAGAGGGGTCGTTAAAAGGTTTGATGTGTTTTTCAACAGAATTTTCAGCCAAGGTGAGAATACATTATTATACAAATGAAACTATCCGTGGGGGAAGTGACGTGACGTGAACTCACAGAAACATTTCACCATTTACAGCAGGGTAACAAACTCGAGCACATAAAATCGCGGGCTGAATTTAATGCAATGTGAATAAAAGTATATGACTGCACATGGAAACACAGAGATAGAGAGAGATCTTGGTAGGAAAATGGCTCAGATTAATTTGCAACATTTAATTCTTCCACAGAAGCTCTAACAGAAACTGTGTCTTTTCAGTCTTTTCTGTCAAAACTGACATATTTCCTTACACCGCTCTGGAATTATTAGTCATGTGATATAGTTTCATGGTCAAAATGATAATATTGAGATACCAACGTTAACTTTTCAAAAATTAAAATTGAAAGACTTCTCTCACCGAGACACGAACCCGGGACAAAAGCTTTCAGGGCACACACCTTAACCACTGTGCTATCCACAGTTACATATTAATGTAAACACGCATTTCCGACCTTGGCATATACACACAGTATTCTCACCCTCCGCGGGTGGTCTCATCCACTTTCCAAGCTCGGGTCCTCTACCAGAGGCCAGGGAGCTTGAGGGTTCTGCGCAGTATCCTTGCTGTTCCTAGGATTGCACTTTTCTGGACTGAGATTTCGGATGTTTTTCCAGGGATCTGTCGTAGCCACTCCTCCAGTTTGGGGGTCACAGCCCCTAGTGCTCCGATCACCACAGGCACCACTGTGGCCTTCACCTTCCAAGCCTTTTCCAGTTCTTCTCTGAGCCCTTGGTATTTCTCTAGTTCCTCATGTTCCTTTTTCCTGATGTTGCCATCGCTTGGTATTGCCACATCCACCACTACGGCTTTCCTCTGCTCTTTATCCACCACCACAATGTCTGGTTGGTTCGCCATTACCATTCTGTCAGTCTGGATCTGGAAGTCCCACAGGATCTTGGCTCGCTCGTTCTCTACCACCTTGGGAGGTGTTTCCCACTTTGACCTTGGGGTTTCCAGTCCATACTCCGCGCAGATGTTCCTGTATATTATGCCAGCCACTTGGTTATGGCGTTCCATGTATGCTTTGCCTGCCAGCATCTTACACCCTGCAGTTATGTGCTGGACCGTCTCTGGGGCCTCTTTGCACAGTCTACACCTTGGGTCTTGTCTGGTGTGGTAGATCTGGGCCTCTATGGCTCTGGTGCTCAGGGCCTGCTCCTGTGCGGCCAGGATGAGTGCCTCTGTGCTGTCCTTCAGCCCAGCCCTTTCAAGCCATTGGTAGGATTTGTTGAGATCAGCCACTTCAGTTATGTTCCGGTGGTACATCCCGTGCAAGGGCTTGTCCTCCCATGATGGTCCCTCTTCCAGCATCTCATCCTCTGTTCTCCACTGCCTGAGACATTCACTCAGCACGTCATCTGTCGGGGCCTTATCCTTGATGTACTTATGGATCTTGGATGTTTCATCCTGGATAGTGGCTCTCACGCTCACTAGTCCTCGGCCTCCTTCCTTGCGGCTAGCGTACAGTCTCAGGGTGCTGGATTTGGGGTGGAACCCTCCATGCATGGTGAGGAGCTTTCGTGTCTTAACATCTGTGGTCTGTATCTCTTCCTTTGGCCACCTTATTATTCCTGCAGGGTATCTGATCACTGGCAGAGCGTAGCTGTTTATTGCCCGGGATTTGTTCTTGCCATTGAGCTGGCTTCTTAGGACTTGCCTTACTCGTTGGAGGTATTTGGCTGTTGCCGCATTCCTTGTTGCCTGTTCAAGGTTGCCGTTTGCCTGTGGTATTCCAAGGTACTTGTAATTGTCCTCAATGTCTGCTATTCTTCCTTCTGGGAGTGAGACCCCTTCTGTGTGGATTACCTTGCCTCTCTTTGTTACCATCCTCCCACATTTCTCGAGCCCGAATGACATCCCGATGTCCGAGCTGTAGATCCTGGTGGTGTGGATCAGTGAGTCGATGTCTCGCTCACTCTTGGCGTACAGCTTGATGTCATCCATGTAGAGGAGGTGACTTATGGTGGCCCCGTTCTGGAGTCGGTATCCATAGCCAGTCTTGTTTATTATTTGGCTGAGGGGGTTCAGACCTATGCAGAACAGCAGTGGGGACAGTGCATCTCCTTGGTATATGCCACATTTGATGGATACTTGGGCAAGTGGCTTCCCATTGGCTTCAAGGGTGGTTCTCCACAACCTCATCGAGTTTGCAATGAAGGCCCTTCTGTTGATGTTGTACAGCTCCAAGCATTCAGTGATCCATGTGTGTGGCATTGAGTCATAGGCTTTCTTGTAGTCGATCCAGGCTGTGCACAGGTTGGTGTGTCGCATTCTGCAGTCTTGGGCGACTGTTCTGTCTACCAGGAGTTGGTGTTTGGCTCCTCTGGTATCCTTACCAATGCCCTTCTGTGCTTCGCTCATGTATTGACTCATGTGCCCACTTATCTTAGCTGCGATGATGCCTGACATGAGCTTCCATGTTGTGGAGAGACAGGTTATTGGCCGGTAGTTGGATGGGACTGTGCCCTTTGAGGGATCCTTCATTATCAGGATCGTTCGCCCTTCGGTTAGCCATTCAGGGTGAGTCCCATCCCTTAGCAGCTGGTTCATTTGTGCTGCCAGGCGCTCATGGATTGCAGTGAGCTTCTTTAGCCAGTAGGCGTGGATCATGTCAGGGCCAGGTGCTGTCCAGTTTTTCATACCTGAGACTCTATGTTGGATGTCTGCCACTGTGATAGTCACTGGATTCTGTTCAGGGAGGTTGCTGTGGTCTTCCCTCAGATCCACCAGCCACTGTGCATCACTGTTGTGTGATGCCTCCCTTTCCCATATACCCTTTCAGTACTGTTCAGTTTCCAGCCTTGGTGGGTCTGCTCTGTTGTTATTACCCTGCCATTGAGAGTACACTTTCGCAGGTTGTGTTGCGAACAGCCGGTTTATTCGTCTGGCTTCGTTATCTCTGGTGTATCTCTTTAGGCGGCTGGCCAAGGCTTGTAGCCTTTGCTTGGCAGTTTCGAGTGCTTCAGGTATGGTCATCTGGCTGTACCTCTTGGGCATTGGTCTTTTCATTGCACCTCTCTGGGCCTCTGTCATTTGGCTCACTTCCCTCCGAGCTGCCTTGATTTTTGCCTCCAACCTTCGTTTCCATGGTGGGTATTGTTTCTCATGGCTCCCATGGTTGCTCTTATAGCCAAGCACCTCTAGGATCACTGATGCTGAAGCGTATATCAGCTCATTGGTTTCTGTGATTGTTGTGGTAGGGATCGCTCTCAATGCTGCATTCACATCTTCCATGAGATCGCTGTCAATGCTGCATTCACATCTTCCATGAGACTTTCTGATGGTACTTCACTTAGCCGTTGTAGTGGGGTTCGGGGTTGCCTGTTCAATCTCGCCATGATCTTATCTTTCAGGTCAGTCGCTGCCTCGCTCAGCGTATCTGTGCTTATTGGGGCTTCGTACCCAATTTCCGGTTGGGGAGATGGTGAAACCTCCCCTCTGACCTGGCGTCCTGGCTCCCCCTTGCCGTAGCATTTGTGTTGTATCTCGTCAATCTCAAGTTGTGATAGCAGTTGCCGTTTGTGGATGTTGGAACACTGAGCTACTAGTTGCTTCGCCGTCAGCCTTGAATGTGGGTTTCTCCGTTCCCATTCACCGCACATTCTTTGCATGTAGCCCCTCTGACTAGGGTTACTTGAGTAGTAGCATTCCAACAGAGCCTTGTTCTCGCATCTCAGCCATTTCTTTCTTGTTCCAGTAGCCCACTTCTCGCCAAGGTGCTCTGGTTCCCCAACACCTGACGCAAACCTTGTTAGACCGGGCGACGTCTGAGCCGGTATCTCATGTGGTTCATTGTCTCTCATGATATGAGGTAGGCGATAGCTTGAAGGGTCTTGCCCAGCTCTCTCTCTCTCTGTCTCTCTCTCTCATATATATATATATTCTACTACTACCCTATTCTCACCTTACTACTACTACTACTCTATTTTCATCCTGATTTGCAGATGGTTCAGAGGTCTGTGGTCTGTGTTGTTGTTACTTGCCATTACTGTACCTTGAAGTTTATTTGCTGAGCCAGTTCTTTTGCCTTGTGGTCTTCTGCACTGGGTTTACTGTTTAAGGTGAGGGCCAGAAGAGCAGAGCGCATGGAACAATCACATGTTTCACAGTAGAATTCCTGAGACCTGTTGAAAAGTAGAACATAATTCATGTTACACAGAATCTGTCAAACTAATGACCGCCAACTGGGGGGAACTACAGGGGAGTTTCTTTGTAGCCTGCAACAGATTGCATAAGTAAAACTCTGGCACATTGACTTGTGCCTTGCTTCAAGAATTCTCAGATAACAATATATATATCAGATAATTATATTTTATATAATTATGTTTTTTTAACTTTAAGGTAACCACTAAAATAAACATAAATATCACATTCTAAAAATAATTATTCTTCACAGAAAGTGTAGCCAACTGGGAACCAAGGATTAAAAAGACCTTTGGTGGTGCTGTTTTGCATTTACTTGCTGGTCCTGGGACCATTGCTAAAACAGACTGTAACGTCCATACATTCACATCTGGACACAGAGGTAATGCATCATTATGTATGAGTTTCATTCCCCTTTCACACAGACTGAGCTGCGATTCACCAGAAGATAAAAGGATTACACAGAACTCCCAATCCCACAGGAGACTGTTTCCTATCACAACCGAACTGTGAGTGTAAGCTTTTAATTTGGACACAAAGTTCTGCTTCAGATGTACCGGACCCTTCAACTGCCATGAAACCGAAGCCACTGTATCTCTTAGTCTCACTGAGAACACTGGGCTGGACTCATAACACACAGGCACTGTACAGCAGTCTTTTGGAGTGAGGGGGCCACTCCTGAAGACATTTTATGACTCTGTGGTGGCATCAGCCATCCTGTACGGTGTGGTCTGCTGGTGCAGCAGCATCACGGTGAGGGACAGGAAGAGACTGGACAGGGTCATCAAGAAGTCCAGCTCTGTCCTGGGCTGCACTCTGGACACGGTGCAGGGTCCTGGCTAAACTCACATCCATCCTGGACCAGGACTCTCACCCACTGGAGGACTCGCTGTCTGCTCTGGAGAGCAACTTCAGGAGTAGACTTATCCACCCTTGCTGTGTGAAGGAGAGAAATCGTAGATCTTTCCTATTTGCTGCTATCAGACTGTATAATAATCAGCAATGTGAACTATCTCCCACACCACAACTGATAACCATCAGTGGTTGTATAGAAAATTACTCTGTGCTATATTTGTGCAAAACTGTACAATATATTTATTTAATGTACAATAACCCAATAACCAAATACCCATTACTCCACTCCACTCTGTTCAGTGTTGTATTGTGCCTAATTTCATTTGTTTCTGTACTTTCTTTAATGTGCCTATGCTGTTGTGAGACGGAAAATAAAGTGACACACAACTTGCTTTTCAGCAGTTAACTATCCCTTTAATAATGGAATATCTGACAGGCTGGTTTCCTGTTAAAGTCATCCCCTTGCTGTCTTGTAGTTCTCCTAATTAACAATGGTGCTAACATAACAAATTGAAATCAAAATAAAAGTGGTGTCCTAGGCTAAGATTCTAAGTTCTAAAAGAAAAACAGCTAAATACTCTTTTACAAGATGGCGCTGCCTTAGTAGCGGTCTGTTGGAACAGCTCCATACTACAGTCGTAGCACTTCAAAGCGACCAACTTTTTTACTGCAGTACGGGTGCATCCCTGACTAAGGATTTTTAATCCTGCACCAAACTGAAAAAAACAGGGTGCTAGTCTCGTTTTAACCACCAGGTGGCGCAAAGATGTGAGGTCTGTTAATTTCTATCTGTGTCTGCACATTAAGCACAAAAAACTATGTCATGTTACTGTATCATTAAATGTAGATTAGTTAATTTTTAAATATTATAGATCACTATGCATCTTTGCTCGCTAGTGTTTGTTGTCAATTGCCGAAGCTGCTGATGTCTTTCCACAGTTTCCAGGCCAGCCGAGAGACACAGTCCCTCCTCCAGCCAATCCAATATGACAATATAAGTATAATAATATAATAACAAAATAGGAATCTATATTTATTCATCATTCTATGTTATAAATGTATTTTATATGTATATCTGTACTTGTCTTCTGGTTTGTTGGTCATGAAGAAAAAATACAAAACAAACTGGATTTTCATTTGTTTTGATATGAGCGACAAACGAAATTCAAGTGTTTGTTTTTTCGACACAAGGCACGGAGTTAGATTTAAAGCTGATATTTCGTTTTTTAGAAAAAAGCAGAGAACGAAAACATAAGTCGTTCTCTCGTTATAGCAGCTTTTAGGTTGGTGGAGAAACCAAACTCTTCGAAATTTACTCAGACCGCAATGACCTATAGTTTGCTCTGACTCTGACTGATAATAGAGCCCAAATGACAAATGATGTGTCCAGATAAAGCTTAACCAGAAAATTTATGCATGTGCAAATGCAGGCAACGAGAGAATCGGGGAAGTGGCATCACCGTCTGGAGCAGACAGTGATGTGATGTTCTGTCTTAATACACTATGTCCTCATGTTTAAGTACTGTCGGGTGTGTCGGGTCCGTGTACGTTCTAACAGTTTAATTTCGCCACCAGAATAAAAGCTGGGAAAACGAGAAAATAAGTCGTTTCAGAACGTTTTAGAACCGGAGGACCTGTTAATGTGTCTGAACGTCTAAATGTGTCTGACTCTTATTTTGAAACACAGTACAACGACGTTTTGGAAAACATCGGAAAACAAGTCATTTTCTCGTTTTTCGTCTTTTTTCTCAAAACAAGAAAACAGGAAACGGCTTTAAATCCATTTATTTGTCTGGTTTTGACAACACTGTTTTATAGCTTGTTTATTCGTTTTTAACACAACGCTTTGATTAAATGCCGTTTGTCACTTTTATAGAGAGAAAGGAGAAAACTGTCCGTGTACGTTCAAACAGTTTGATTTCCACCCTCCAGAATAAAAGCTGGGAAAATGAGAAAACGAGTCGTTTTAGAACCGGAGGAACTGTTAATGCGTCTCAACACGCAAGAAAGTGAGACTCTTATTTTGAAACACAGTACAACGACGACAGGAAGTCGGTGGTCAAGGGCAAGATATGGATTTATATTTTCCTTTCCAGACAACATCGGCTGAAATCAAGCCGTTTTCTGGTTAAGTTGTCCATGAAATAAAATACAAAGAACATCCGTTTCCTCGTTTCTCTTCTAATCACGACACCGTGTTAAAAACGAATAAACGAGCTGAAAACACTGTTTTAAAAACTAGACCCAGAGCTGGATTTGAAGCCGATTCCCGTTTTCTCGTTTTGAGCAACAAAACGGAAAACGACCTTGTTTTCCCAGCTTTTACTCTGGTGGGGAAATCACACTGTTAGAACGTACAGGAACCATGTCGCCCTGCTGCCCAGTCTTTGTTGGTTGCACACATTAAGAGAAGAGACACAGTGTGTTTCCAAATGTTAACGGTTATACTGGATGAAAACGAAAATATCTCCTTCTGCTCTGCAGCATAAACCCCTTTGACCACTGTTAAGGTGTGTTTGAGAACAGTTAAACCAATATAGCCAATGTCCTTCAAACGGAAGCTCCAAAATTTTACAGGAATGACATTAATCACAATATCTGCAGAAAAACAAACTTTTATTACACAGCGAACACAGTGGTTTTGGAACTCCCTCTGCGCCGGAAACACGGCGTCTGATGTTGGTTCAGTCGCTAAAGCAAACTTCACATGCCTTTCCCCTACTCCGTATTGGCACAGAGACATGTTAACATAATGTCACCACTTGGTCAAAAGGTGTGAAATACTTTAGCTTTGAGACAAAGAAAAAGCTCCATTGGAGATCGGGCAGCGTGATCAGCTGCCCCTACGTAGACTGTGGGACGCTCTCTCACTTCACTATTTTTAACTATTATTAAACTCTCTCTCTCCCAGAGTCGCTCAGATTTGTTTGCGACATCTGATTCTCCCGCAGGAATAAAATAAAATCGAATGCTATACGTGGGAGCACGCACTCGGTCTGTCCAAGCATATATCCAAAGCTGTCTTGTCTGCTAAATAATACAGGCAGCGAGCCCTTTTAATCATTTGTTATTATCTTATAAATATATAAAAATTAGATAACGCTGATTGTTCAGTAATTAGACACAGACACAGAGACTGTAACCAGTCTCTGTGTCTGTTTTTAAGTTTCCTCAACCACAAACTGGACTGCTGGACTGGACTAATAACACCGATGCCCTGTACAAGAGGGGCCAAAGACGCTTCCTCCTCCTCTCTCTCTCTCTCACACACACACACACACACACACACACACACACACACACACACACACACACACACACACACACACACACACACACACACACATCATAATTAGTTCCTCATGATTTTGACAATTTCAAAAATATTATATATTATTATGAACAACTGTAACTGATGATTGTTAATATTAAGTTCATATCAAGTAAGCCCATTAACATGTAGTGTGCTGCATACATAAATGAAGGTTATGTACATTGCACATTGGATATTCTCCATATGTGGAATCCCAGATGCAGTTACAAGCTTCAACTACAACACCTTATTCAAACAATAATACTAAAATGACAAGAAAGACGGAACAAAGAAGAAAACACACACCTTAATATATCCACTTACCTTTTGGCAAGGGTCCTTCTCTCCTCTGGGGTATAATCAAGTGATCCTATTGCACCTTCTCCCTTTGTCGGCATGAATCCAATTATAGCTATGAGAGCAGTTCGAACTGAAGACAAAAATAATAAGAGAAAACAAAAAATCTAATATAAAACTTAAATAAAATAAGTTTATTGCTCAATAAAGAATCAGTAAAGACTTTATACGGGTTCTGTACTTCTACAGATGAAGCAGCTTAAACCTACCAGAGGGTGAACAGATGAGGTTTGTTCAGATACAGCTTGGCACTTAGACACCAATTCGGATCATAGTAGTCAGCTCTGCTTTTAATGCACTTTTAATACAAAATCTGACTTTGTATACGGTGTTAACATCAGGAACTCTGGACTCCTGTATCTGAGTGATTAAAGCATGCTGCCCATGCTTTTTTCTCCAGTAACAAAGTGATACAAAACACAGGGTTACCTACGTACTGTAGAATAAGTAGTTCCCAATCATCAGGCCCATTGGTACATGCATAGCAATATTACTGTTTTCTGCAGGTTTTCCACAACAGCTGATGCTGTGCAGTCTCTGACTGTACTGGTCATATCTGACAGTTTCATAATGTCAGGTTCTGACATAGCAACATAGCTCAAGGCACAACATAAAGGGGAAAATTGTTGCTTTCTCTGCCTCTCTTGAAAATCTTTTCATGTTTGAGACAATATTGACAATTTTATTATTTAACCTCCAGACTACTATACAATACTTCACTGACACATAATTAAAGAACAAAAATGAATAAAGGAAAAAAGCAAAATGTGAGCAGCTTGATGCTTCTCTTTCAGAATACTTACTGCTCCAAGAAGGCTGCCATGTCTCTGGGTGGTGACCAGAAATGCTAAGGCAAATCTTCTTTCCAACTTCAAATCTGCCATTTGGCTACAAGGTATAGAAGAGTAGTTGTCAGTGTATATGTGGGTAGAGAAAATACAAGAACTTAGTCTCTTAATGCAACGAGAGACTAAAAATAGATGACAAAAATATCAAACAAATAGACCTACTGTAATATTGTGAAATTATTCATTTCAGAGCAGGTATATGCTAAAAATACAATAATGTAAGTGCATGTTTTTGACCACCACATTTAAAAAGAGCCATAACCTTTTGTACTCTATACATTTGGGTTTATTTAATAAAATCTTTTAAATAAAAAAATTAAAAAATAAATTTGCAAGTATAATAATAAAATGAGTTATTTTTTTCTGAATAATATACACACAGCACCCCATATTGACAAAAAAAACTGAATTATGGACATTTGTGAAGATTTATTAAAAAAGATAAACAAAAATGTCACATGGTCATAAGTAGGTCTGCGTCAGGTGCTGTGGAACCAGAACACATGGGCGAGAAGTGGGCTACTGGAACAAGAAAGAAAGGGCTGACATGCGAGAACAAGGCTCTGTTGGAATGCTACTACTCAAGTAACCCTAGGGGGTTACATGCAAAGAATGTGTGGTGAATGGGAACGGAGAAACGCACATTCAAGGCTGACGAAGCAACTAGTAGCTCAGTGTTCCAACATCCACAAACGGCAACTGCTATCACAACTTGAGATTGACGCTGTACAACACAAATGCTACGGCAAGGGGGAGCCAGGGCGTCAGGTCAGAGGGGAGTTTTCACCATCTCCCCAACCGCAAATTGGGTACGAAGCCCCAATGAGCACAGACAGAGTGAGGCAGCGACTGACCTGAAAGATAAGATCATGGCGAGATCGGTTGGGCAACCCCGATGACAACTACAACAGCTAAGTGAAGTCTCATGGAAGATGTGAATGCAGCATTGACAGCGATCCCTACCACAGCAATCACAGAAACCAATGAGCACACACACACACACACACACACACACACACACACACACACACACACACACACACACACACACACACACACACACACACACACACACACACACACACAGGGCTGGACTGAAGGACAGCACAGAGGCACTCATCCTGGCTGCACAGGAGCAGGCCCTGAGCACCAGAGCCATAGAGGCCCAGATCTACCACACCAGACAAGACCCAAGGTGTAGACTGTGCAAAGAGGCCCCTGAGACGGTCCAGCACATAACTGCAGGGTGTAAGATGCTGGCAGGGAAAGAATACATGGAATGCCATAACCAAGTGGCTGGCATAGTATAGGAACATCTGCGCGGAGTATGGACTGGAAACCCCAAGGTCAAAGTGGGAAACACCTCCCAAGGTAGTAGAGAACGAGCGAGCCAAGATCCTGTGGGACTTCCAGATACAGACAGACAGAATGGTAATGGCCACCCAACCAGACATTGTGGTGGTGGACAAAGAACAGAGGAAAGCCGTAGTGGTGGATGTGGCAATACCAAGCGATGGCAACATCAGGAAAAAGGAACTAGAGAAATTCCAAGGACTCAGAGAAGAACCGGATAAGGTTTGAAAGGTTAAGGCCACAGTGGTGCCTGTGGTGATCGGAGTGACCCCCAAATTGGAGGAGTGGCTACAACAGATCCCTGGAATAACATCAGACATCTCAGTCAAGAAAAGTGCAGTCCTAGGAACAGCAAGGATACTGCGCAGAACCCTCAAGCTTCCTGGCCAATGGACCCGAGCACACACTCCCTGTGTGTGTGTGTGTGTGTGTGTGTGTGTGTGTGTGTGTGTGTGTGTGTGTGTGTGTGTGTGTGTGTGTGTGTGTGTGTGTGTGTGTGTGTGTAAAATTCCCTACTCGCCCTTTGGAGTGGTCTTACTCCTATACTCCTACAGGCTTCTGTCCTGTACACTATACCGGCCACTTGGTTATGGTACTCCATATATGCCCTCCCTGCCTCGCATCTTGCATATTGCAGTTATGTGCTGGATTGTTTCAGGGGCATCCTTGTACAGCCTGCACCTCCGGTCCTGCATAGGATGGTAGATCCCAGTCTGTATTGATCTAGTACTCAGAGCCTGCTCCTGTGCTGCTAGGATTACTTTCTCCATGCTGTCTTTGTCCAGCCACTGGTAGGACATGTCGATATCAGCCACTTTTTCTATCTGCCGGTGGTACATGCCATGCAGGGGTTTGTCCTTACATGAGGGTTCCTCCTCTTTCTTCCTTCCTCCTCTGGTTTCAGCTGCCTGAGGTATTCACTAAGCACGTCATCTTAGTTGTTTCAACCTGGATAGTGGCTTTGATGCTCACAAATCCTCTGACTCCTTCCTTCCATTTGGGTACAGTCTCAGGGTGCTGGATTTAGAGTGAAACTCTCCATACATTGTAATGAGCTTCCTTGTCTTGATGTCAGTGGCTTCCATCACCACTTTTAGCCAGCTTACTACAGTATATGCCAGCAGGGGACCTGACGACCGGGAGGGCATAGGTGTTGATCACCTGGACTTTGTTCTTCCCATTCAACTGGCTTCTAAGGACTTGCCTTACCCTTTGAAGGCAATTAGTGGTTGCTGTTTTCCTTGCAGCCTCTTCGTTGTTACCATTTGTCTGTGGAATTCCAATGTATTTGTATCTATCCTCCAGATCTGCTATCTTGTCCTCTGGTAGGTCTATCCTGACTACCTTTGCTCTCCTTGCTACCATCGGACCACACTTATCCAGTCCTAATGACATTCCAATGTCTTGGCTATATATCCTGGTGGTATAAGGGAGTCGATATCTTGTTTGCTCTTGGCACACAGCTTGATGTTATCCATGTAGAGCAGATGGCTCACGGTTGTGTTATTCCGTAGTCTGTACCCGTAACCACTCTTAGTGATTATCTGGCTAGGACAGCAGCAAGGACAGAGCATCTCCTTGGTATATGCTGCACTTGATGTTGACTTGGGCAATCTGCTTGAAGTTGGCCTCTAGGGTTGTTTTACACATTCCCATTAAGTTCTGGATGAAGGTTCTTGGAATGCTTGGAACTATACAAGCTCAGCAGGACTGAGGATCCATGTGTGAGGAATTGAATCATAAGCCTTCTTGTAGTAGCACATAGGAATTTAATTGAATCATAAGCTTTCTTGTAGCAGTACATAGGGTGGTGTCTTGTCTTACAGTCTCGGGTGACTGCTTTGTCTACCAGCTGTTTTTTTGCTCCCCTGGTGTTACTACCAATTCCTTTCTGGTCACTGCTCCTGTATTGATCTATATTCCTTCTCATCTTAGCTGCTATGATGCCTGACAGGAGCTTGCAACTGCAGAGGCAGGTTATTGGGTGGTAGTTGGATTGGACTGCTCCCTTTTGGGGGTCCTTCAGGATTAGGACAGTTTGGCCTTCCATTAACCAGTCAGGGTGAGTTCCATCCACCAGTAGATTGTTTATTTGTGCTGCCAGGTGCTCATGGAGTGAGGTTAGCTACTTCAACCACTAGGCATGGGTCATGTCAGGGCCTGGTGCCTCCCAGTTCTTCATACCCGAGACTTTCTCTGCCCAGCCACTGGGCATTGCTGTTATATTATGCCTCCTTCTTCCATATGCCTTTCCAGTATTCCTCAGTCTCCAGCCAGGAGTCCAACTACTCCCGACACGTAAGTAATGAAACAAAAAACCATAACCAACAAAAGTGAAATGTGTATGTGGTTAGTCTAGGATGTACGGCGTAACAAGATGTGATGGTGGTGAAATGTCCAAATGCCCGCACGATTGCGTGTGCACCCGCTCTCTGCGGCCAATCAGCTGGTGCGTGTGTGTGTGTGTGTGCGTGCGCACAGTCCGAGGCTGCTCAGCGGGAAACAAACCGGCGGTTTGTCACAAAATGTATGTCTATTATAAGTAGAATTAAATATTTTCAAGATCAAATTTCATTTGAAGATGTATGTACCTAATATGGATCTAAATAATTATTAACTGATTAATAACAATTCTCAGTGAATGGGGACTTTGGGTTGCAACTTACTGTGAGAAGGATGATGCTGGGGGGCTTCATGGGGTACTCTGGAGGAAGTACAATCCTGCCATGATAAACTCCACCATTAAAATCAGAGTCTGGTGGTCCACGCACTGAGAAATGCCATTCAAAGAGGTTATCCTGACAAATTACAAGAAAATTGAGAATTGAACAGATCAGTTGATCACCACAATTGCAACAAACTGAAGCAGTTGATTACCGCACCAATCACTAGACAACAACCAATTATTGAAAGGAAAGCTGATGACTTTATGCAGTAAATTCATTCAATTCAACTTCAGAAAAAAAGTCAGTGAGCAGTTTTCTCTCAATGCGAAGCAGACATGACTATAACATTTTTTGCCAGACCAGGCCTAGTTTAATGTCATATATAAGGAGTTTATTGATTAATACTTTAAAACACAGTCGGAGCACTTAAAAGTGTCAGCCTTTACGGCGATTCTGTTTTCATTTTCAGCGCGGTATCACCTTGTTTTTACCACGTTGCAGCATGTGTTACGTCTTTTTGGCCTATAGATGGTGATCAGGCCCCACACTGTCAAAGGCTGACACATTGAAGTGCTACAACTGTAGAGTAACGTGACAATGTCTTGGTGGTGTAATGGTTAGTTTAGTGTTTAACAGTCTTGACCAGAGAGTTTCCACACATCATACTCATTGCTCCCCCTCCTCGAATGTTGGTATGTGACGTCACACAGATGGTCGTCTCCAACCTGAAGTCCAGACATCCCAACGTTCCTTAGTCGGGGACGCACCCCTTGCGTGGTGGTGAAGCAACCGTACAGCAGTAAAAAAAAGTGGTCGCTTTGAAATGCTACGACTGTATGCATTACTTTGTATCGAATTGTAAGATAAATTATTAACCTGAGAATTTGAAACTGTCTAGATCTCGTACAACTTTGTGGCTTTTGCTTTTGTTCTGCTAACCACAGTTGGTAGTGAAAAGTGTCCCTGTCCCACCCAATTTCTGGTCTACAACATAGTGCGCAGGCACGAGCCTTGCTTCAGCACGCTTCGATCACTCTGTCTTATCGTCTTGTCTTTTCTGTAAAAGAACTCTTCAGCTGTATACAAGAAGGCTCAGAATAGGATGTACTTTCTAAGGAGGCTCAGGTCCTTTAAAATCTACAGCACCATGCTGAGGATGTTCTGAGTGTGTGGTGGCCAGTGTTGCCTTTTACGGCCAGTGTTGTCTTTTACGCTGCAATAACATGTTGCATGTTTTTTGTGGGCTTTGTGGCTAATTGGAGCACTTGTTGGGGAAAACCTGGGCTGATTAGAAGAGACGGCGTCCATCCCACGTTGAACGGAGCCTCTCTGCTTTCTAGTAACATGGCCATGTTGCTTAGCCTTCCCACTCCGTGACAACTCAGAGTGGAGCCCAGGACGCAGAGTCGCAGTCTTACACGCCTCTCTGCATGTTCTCTACAGCCACCACCCACTCTTAGTCTTAGTTATCACATAGAGACTGTGTCTGCTACTCGACCACCTAAACTATACAAGTCACAAACAAATCAAATAGGAGTGACTTACCAGAATTTAATAAACATCAAAACAGCTCCACTTACGGAACAAAGTAACAGTAAGCTAATAAAGTGTGGTTTATTAAATATCAGATCTCTCTCATCTAAATCCTTTTTAATAAATGACTTGATAAGTGACCATCACATAGATCTGTTCTGTCTCACTGAAACCTGGCTGCAGCAGGATGAATATGTTACTTTAAATGAGTCGACTCCAATGAGACACATCAACTATCATGTTCCAAGAAGTACAGGTAGAGGTGGAGGAGTAGCAGCAATTTATAAATCAGATTTATTAATTACTCCTAAACCTAAACATAGTTATAACTCATTTGAGAGCCTCACTCTGAGCCTTTCTCACCAAAACTCTAAAACTCAGAAGCCAGTTGTGTTTTGTATTGTTTACCGTCCTCCTGCTCCATATTCTGAGTTCTTAACTGAATTCTCTGAATTCTTATTTGACTTAGTTCTTAGCACAGATAAAGTCATTGTAGTGGGAGACTTTAACATTCACGTAGATGTTGACAGCAACTGTCTCAGCACTACTTTTAACTCCTTAATAGACACTATTGGTTTTACACAGCAGGTAAATGAACCCACTCATCGTTTTAACCAAACCCTAGATCTTGTCCTGACATATGGGGTTGAAATTGATAATTTAATAGTTCTTCCCCAAAACCCTCTGTTATCTGACCATTTCTTATTAACTTTTGAATTTAGCACAACTGACCCTATAACAGCTGGAAAGAAATGTTACTATAGCAGATGTTTATCTGTTGCCAGATTCAAGCAGATGATTTCATCATCTTTTGCCTCAATGTCTTGTAGATACACAGAGAACAGTCACCTTAATCCTTATGAACAGGTTGACTGTCTTGTAGATGATGCTGCAGCTTCCCTACGTACAATGTTAGACACAGTGGCTCCTCTGAAGAAGAAGACAGTGAATCAGAGGAGGTTAGCTCCGTGGTATAACTCAGAGATTCGCAGCCTAAAGCAAAGGACTAGACAACTAGAAAGACAGTGGCGTTACAACAAAATAAATGTAAACTGCATTGCATGGAAGGACAGTCTAATGAAATATAAAAAAACACTTTGTGCTGCTAGAAAACCATATTATTCCTCCCTAATTGAGGAAAACAATTAGGCACTTTTTTTTTTTTCAGCACTGTAGCCAGGCTGACAAAGAGTCATGGCTGTATTGAGTCTACTATCCCCTTAAATCTCAGCAGCAATGACTTTATGAACTACTTTACTAATAAAATTATCATCATTAGAAAAAACATTCAGCAGCGACTTCTTCCAAATGACAGAAAGCACTGTCTAGATCCATCAACTTTAAATTTATTAAATCCTCTGTCTTACCTAGACAGCTTCTCCCCCATAACTCATATGGAGTTAACCTCAAAAATTAACTCTTCCAAGTCGTCCACTTGTCTTTTAGATCCAATCCCAACCAGATTACTCAAAGAAGTTCTACCTTTAATCAGCTCATCCATATTAAATCAAATCAACCAATCTTTACAACTAGGCTATGTACCACAGGCTTTTAAAGTGGCTGTGGTCAAACCTCTATGGAAAAAACCAACCCTTGACCCTGGACAACTAGCCAACTATAGGCCCATTTCAAATTTACCCTTATTTCCAAGATTCTGGTAAAAATCGTGGCTAAACAATTATCTGACCACCTGAAGTGGGAATAACCTGTACGAAGATTTTCAGTCAGGATTTAGAATACATCATAGCACAGAAACAGCTCTGGTTAGAGTTACTAATGATCTTCTATTAGCTTCGGACAATGGTCTAGTTTCTGTCCTTGTCCTGTTAGATCTTAGTGCTGCATTTGATACAATTGATCATAACATTCTATTACAGACACTAGAACATAGAATCGGGATTAATGGATCAGCATTGGGATGGTTTAAATCCTATTTGTTGAACAGATTCCAGTTTGTTCATGTTAATGATGAATTCTCCACACGCACAAGGATTAGCTATGGAGTTCCACAGGGTTCTGTGCTGGGTCCAATTCTGTTTAGCCTATACATGTCTCCTCTAGCTGAGATTATTAGAAAGCATTCTATTAATTTTCATTTTTACGCAGATGATACTCAGCTATATATGTCCTTGGAACCAAATGAAACAGATCAACTAGTCAAAATTCAGGGTTGTTTAAAGACATCAAATCCTGGATGTCCCAAAACTTCCTTCAACTAACTCAGATAAAACCGAGATTCTTATTGTTGGGCCTAAAAATCTGAGAGAGAGACACTATTGAGTCAGATAGCCACCCTGGATGGCATAACATTAGCTTCAGATCTACTGTGAGGAACCTTGTGTCATGTTTGACCAGGATCTCTCTTTTACATCATACATTAAACAAATCTCCAGAACCGCCTACTTCCACCTTAGAAATATAGTTTAAAATCAGAATCATCCTCTCTCAGAGCGATGCAGAGAAACTGATCCATGCATTTGTTACCTCTAGGCTGGACTACTGTAACTCCTTACTCATAGGATGTCCTAACAGCTCCTTAAAAAGCCTACAGCTTATTCAAAATGCTGCAGCCAGAGTTCTGACAGGACTTAGAAAGAGAGATCACATTTCTCCTACATTAGCTTCTCTGCACTGGCTGCCTGTAAAATGTAGGATAGAATTTAAAATTATCCTACTCACCTACAAAGTACTCAATGATAAAGCTCCTTCTTATCTTAAAGACCTCATAGTTCCTTATGCTCCCAGCAGAACACTTCGTTCTCAGAGCGCTGGGCTACTTGTGGTTCCTAGAGTGTTTAAATGTAGAACAGGGGGCAGAGCTTTTAGCTACCAAGCTCCTCTCCTCTGGAACCAGCTCCCTCTTAAGGTTCGAGAAGCTGACACACTCTCCACCTTTAAGATTAGGCTTAAAACTTCCTTTTGATAAAGCTTATAGTTAGAGATGGTTCAGGGTCACTGGCAATTATTGTTAGTCACAGGAACCATCTCTTAGTTAAGCTGCAATAGACATAGACTGCTGGGGGACTTAATTTATACACTGAGCTCCTCTGTTTCCTTCTATCTCCTCTGTCCAATAACCTCCCATCATTGTCCCATGTTTAACTAACCTTGTCTCTTTCTGTCCAGTAGTTGTGCTTCTCTCCTCTCTCTCTCTCTCCCCCCCCACTCTCTCTCCCTCTCTGTCCTCACCTACAGGTATCATTGGACTCAAAGTTTGGTGTCTGTGATGGGCAGCTGCGGATCCAACCATCCTGCCTGCATCCAGTCCCTGGTCCTACCATCCTGCCTGTGCTCTGTTGTTGCTTGTAACAACAAACCTCACACTTGTGTGAGGTTTTAAACCTTACTTTGTAAAGTGCCTTGAAATAAAACAAATTAAGCAAACCTTCAAACTTCCTTGATTTTCAGCAGTACGTTAATTTCATCTGTGTCATCTTTAGGAGATGGGGGCTATTGCTTTTCTTGCGTTTTCAGCTTTTCAACTTTATCTTTATCATCTTTATCTTTAATAGTTTTCGAATTTTAAGCGTCTAAATATTGTGTGGTTTTTAGTGATTTTTCAGCATTTCCATTAGTGCGTATTGCGTGAGCTAGAGTAAGTGTGAGGACACGGTTTTTTAAAAAAGAATATTTTTAACCTGTCACTATAACCAGTTTTCACTCTATCAACTTAATTTCTCTCATTTGTAGTCATACTTGTCTTCTTTCTAATGATGTGTCTGGCTAAGCAGTCAGACCTATACTTTAGTCGCTATCAACCTCAAAGCGCAAAAAAATCCTGAATTTCCCCCATAGACTCTATCACTTCTATGCATATAAATTATGGAGGAACCAGAGTGTCCCTTCATTCTTAAACACTAACCAACATTGTTTTGGTCAACCCTCATTAAAATTGGTGAATTTTTCCTTTAATCGATTATCAAAATAATCATTAGTTGCAGCCCTACACTCTTCACTATCATGCCATCTGGTGAGAGCTACAGAAGAATTCAGGCACTCGCATCCAGAATGTGCAACAGTTTCTTTCCACAAATCATCACTCCTCAACACAAAGGAACTGCCGTTATACTCTCTGCACAACAACTGTTATGCACACCTCAAGGTCATGGTTCACACATACAGTATGATCCTACATGGACAATCCATGCATCCAAATCCTGCACGTGTACTATTCGGCAATATTGTCCCGTCATCCTTGTCTTTTCTAGCAATCATGTTTGGACTTTGTGCATATACAGTTCTATTTAGTTTTAGAGTTAAAGTATGTGCAAATTTATATATATATAGATATATAAATATATAGATAGATAGATAGATATAGAGAGATATATATATAGTATATAGATATATATTATATAGATATAATATGATATTATATATATATATATATATATATATATCTCTATATATATATATAATAGTACATATATGCTCGCTGGATAGCTCAATCGGTAAAGTCACAGGACTTACATGCGTCACATATCGGTAAAGTCACAGGACTTACATGCGGGGGGTTCCCGGTTCGAATCCCCGTTAGGGCGAATAGGCATCCAGTGTGGGTCCTTGGGCAAGACCCTTCAAGCTACCGCCTACCTCATATCATGAGACAATGAACCACATGAGATACCGGCTCAGACGTCGCCCGGTCTAACAAGTAGTCAGGGATGCACCCGTACTGCAGTAAAAAAGTTGGTCGCTTTGAAGTGCTACGACTGTAGTATGGAGCTGTTCCAACAGACCGCTACTAAGGCAGCGCCATCTTGTAAAAGAGTATTTAGCTGTTTTTCTTTTAGAACTTAGAATCTTAGCCTAGGACACCACTTTTATTTTGATTTCAATTTGTTATGTTAGCACCATTGTTAATTAGGAGAACTACAAGACAGCAAGGGGATGACTTTAACAGGAAACCAGCCTGTCAGATATTCCATTATTAAAGGGATAGTTAACTGCTGAAAAGCAAGTTGTGTGTCACTTTATTTTCCGTCTCACAACAGCATAGGCACATTAAAGAAAGTACAGAAACAAATGAAATTAGGCACAATACAACACTGAACAGAGTGGAGTGGAGTAATGGGTATTTGGTTATTGGGTTATTGTACATTAAATAAATATATTGTACAGTTTTGCACAAATATAGCACAGAGTAATTTTCTATACAACCACTGATGGTTATCAGTTGTGGTGTGGGAGATAGTTCACATTGCTGATTATTATACAGTCTGATAGCAGCAAATAGGAAAGATCTACGATTTCTCTCCTTCACACAGCAAGGGTGGATAAGTCTACTCCTGAAGTTGCTCTCCAGAGCAGACAGCGAGTCCTCCAGTGGGTGAGAGTCCTGGTCCAGGATGGATGTGAGTTTAGCCAGGACCCTGCACCGTGTCCAGAGTGCAGCCCAGGACAGAGCTGGACTTTTGATGACCCTGTCCAGTCTCTTCCTGTCCCTCACCGTGATGCTGCTGCACCAGCAGACCACACCGTACAGGATGGCTGATGCCACCACAGAGTCATAAAATGTCTTCAGGAGTGGCCCCCTCACTCCAAAAGACTGCTGTACAGTGCCGTGTGTTATGAGTCCAGCCCAGTGTTCTCAGTGAGACTAAGAGATACAGTGGCTTCGGTTTCATGGCAGTTGAAGGGTCCGGTACATCTGAAGCAGAACTTTGTGTCCAAATTAAAAGCTTACACTCACAGTTCGGTTGTGTAGGAAACAGTCTCCTGTGGGATTGGGAGTTCTGTGTAATCCTTTTATCTTCTGGTGAATCGCAGCTCAGTCTGTGTGAAAGGGGAATGAAACTCATACATAATGATGCATTACCTCTGTGTCCAGATGTGAATGTATGGACGTTACAGTCTGTTTTAGCAATGGTCCCAGGACCAGCAAGTAAATGCAAAACAGCACCACCAAAGGTCTTTTTAATCCTTGGTTCCCAGTTGGCTACACTTTTGTGAAGAATAATTATTTTTAGAATGTGATATTTATGTTTATTTTAGTGGTTACCTTAAAGTTAAAAAAACATAATTATATAAAATATAATTATCTGATATATATATTGTTATCTGAGAATTCTTGAAGCAAGGCACAAGTCAATGTGCCAGAGTTTTACTTATGCAATCTGTTGCAGGCTACAAAGAAACTCCCCTGTAGTTCCCCCCAGTTGGCGGTCATTAGTTTGACAGATTCTGTGTAACATGAATTATGTTCTACTTTTCAACAGGTCTCAGGAATTCTACTGTGAAACATGTGATTGTTCCATGCGCTCTGCTCTTCTGGCCCTCACCTTAAACAGTAAACCCAGTGCAGAAGACCACAAGGCAAAAGAACTGGCTCAGCAAATAAACTTCAAGGTACAGTAATGGCAAGTAACAACAACACAGACCACAGACCTCTGAACCATCTGCAAATCAGGATGAAAATAGAGTAGTAGTAGTAGTAAGGTGAGAATAGGGTAGTAGTAGAATATATATATATGAGAGAGAGAGAAGAGAGAGAGAGAGCTGGGCAAGACCTTCAAGCTATCGCCTACCTCATATCATGAGAGACAATGAACCACATGATACCGGCTCAGACGTCGCCCGGTCTAACAAGGTTTGCGTCAGGTGTTGGGGAACCAGAGCACCTTGGCGAGAAGGGGCTACTGGAACAAGAAAGAAATGGCTGAGATGCGAGAACAAGGCTCTGTTGGAATGCTACTACTCAAGTAACCCTAGTCAGAGGGGCTACATGCAAAGAATGTGCGGTGAATGGGAACGGAGAAACCCACATTCAAGGCTGACGGCGAAGCAACTAGTAGCTCAGTGTTCCAACATCCACAAACGGCAACTGCTATCACAACTTGAGATTGACGAGATACAACACAAATGCTACGGCAAGGGGGAGCCAGGACGCCAGGTCAGAGGGGAGGTTTCACCATCTCCCCAACCGGAAATTGGGTACGAAGCCCCAATAAGCACAGATACGCTGAGCGAGGCAGCGACTGACCTGAAAGATAAGATCATGGCGAGATTGAACAGGCAACCCCGAACCCCACTACAACGGCTAAGTGAAGTACCATCAGAAAGTCTCATGGAAGATGTGAATGCAGCATTGAGAGCGATCCCTACCACAACAATCACAGAAACCAATGAGCTGATATACGCTTCAGCATCAGTGATCCTAGAGATGCTTGGCTATAAGAGCAACCATGGGAGCCATGAGAAACAATACCCACCATGGAAACGAAGGTTGGAGGCAAAAATCAAGGCAGCTCGGAGGGAAGTGAGCCAAATGACAGAGGCCCAGAGAGGTGCAATGAAAAGACCAATGCCCAAGAGGTACAGTCAGATGCCCATACCTGAAGCACTCGAAACTGCCAAGCAAAGGCTACAAGCCTTGGCCAGCCGCCTAAAGAGATACACCAGAGATAACGAAGCCAGACGAATAAACCGGCTGTTCGCAACACAACCTGCGAAAGTGTACTCTCAATGGCAGGGTAATAACAGCAGAGCAGACCCACCAAGGCTGGAAACTGAACAGTACTGAAAGGGTATATGGGAAAGGGAGGCATCACACAACAGTGATGCACAGTGGCTGGTGGATCTGAGGGAAGACCACAGCAACCTCCCTGAACAGAATCCAGTGACTATCACAATGGCAGACATCCAACATAGAGTCTCAGGTATGAAAAACTGGACAGCACCTGGCCCTGACATGATCCACACCTACTGGCTAAAGAAGCTCACTGCAATCCATGAGCGCCTGGCAGCACAAATGAACCAGCTGCTAAGGGATGGGACTCACCCTGAATGGCTAACCGAAGGGCGAACGATCCTGATAATGAAGGATCCCTCAAAGGGCACAGTCCCATCCAACTACCGGCCAATAACCTGTCTCTCCACAACATGGAAGCTCATGTCAGGCATCATCGCAGCTAAGATAAGTGGGCACATGAGTCAATACATGAGCGAAGCACAGAAGGGCATTGGTAAGGATACCAGAGGAGCCAAACACCAACTCCTGGTAGACAGAACAGTCGCCCAAGACTGCAGAATGCGACACACCAACCTGTGCACAGCCTGGATCGACTACAAGAAAGCCTATGACTCAATGCCACACACATGGATCACTGAATGCTTGGAGCTGTACAACATCAACAGAAGGGCCTTCATTGCAAACTCGATGAGGTTGTGGAGAACCACCCTTGAAGCCAATGGGAAGCCACTTGCCCAAGTATCCATCAAATGTGGCATATACCAAGGAGATGCACTGTCCCCACTGCTGTTCTGCATAGGTCTGAACCCCCTCAGCCAAATAATAAACAAGACTGGCTATGGATACCGACTCCAGAACGGGGCCACCATAAGTCACCTCCTCTACATGGATGACATCAAGCTGTACGCCAAGAGTGAGCGAGACATCGACTCACTGATCCACACCACCAGGATCTACAGCTCGGACATCGGGATGTCATTCGGGCTCGAGAAATGTGGGAGGATGGTAACAAAGAGAGGCAAGGTAATCCACACAGAAGGGGTCTCACTCCCAGAAGGAAGAATAGCAGACATTGAGGACAATTACAAGTACCTTGGAATACCACAGGCAAACGGCAACCTTGAACAGGCAACAAGGAATGCGGCAACAGCCAAATACCTCCAACGAGTAAGGCAAGTCCTAAGAAGCCAGCTCAATGGCAAGAACAAATCCCGGGCAATAAACAGCTACGCTCTGCCAGTGATCAGATACCCTGCAGGAATAATAAGGTGGCCAAAGGAAGAGATACAGACCACAGATGTTAAGACACGAAAGCTCCTCACCATGCATGGAGGGTTCCACCCCAAATCCAGCACCCTGAGACTGTACGCTAGCCGCAAGGAAGGAGGCCGAGGACTAGTGAGCGTGAGAGCCACTATCCAGGATGAAACATCCAAGATCCATAAGTACATCAAGGATAAGGCCCCGACAGATGGCGTGCTGAGTGAATGTCTCAGGCAGTGGAGAACAGAGGATGAGATGCTGGAAGAGGGACCATCATGGGAGGACAAGCCCTTGCACGGGATGTACCACCGGAACATAACTGAAGTGGCTGATCTCAACAAATCCTACCAATGGCTTGAAAGGGCTGGGCTGAAGGACAGCACAGAGGCACTCATCCTGGCTGCACAGGAGCAGGCCCTGAGCACCAGAGCCATAGAGGCCCAGATCTACCACACCAGACAAGACCCAAGGTGTAGACTGTGCAAAGAGGCCCCAGAGACGGTCCAGCACATAACTGCAGGGTGTAAGATGCTGGCAGGCAAAGCATACATGGAACGCCATAACCAAGTGGCTGGCATAGTATACAGGAACATCTGCGCGGAGTATGGACTGGAAACCCCAAGGTCAAAGTGGGAAACACCTCCCAAGGTGGTAGAGAACGAGCGAGCCAAGATCCTGTGGGACTTCCAGATCCAGACTGACAGAATGGTAATGGCGAACCAACCAGACATTGTGGTGGTGGATAAAGAGCAGAGGAAAGCCGTAGTGGTGGATGTGGCAATACCAAGCGATGGCAACATCAGGAAAAAGGAACATGAGAAACTAGAGAAATACCAAGGGCTCAGAGAAGAACTGGAGAAGGCTTGGAAGGTGAAGGCCACAGTGGTGCCTGTGGTGATCGGAGCACTGGGGGCAGTGACCCCCAAACTGGAGGAGTGGCTACGACAGATCCCTGGAAAAACATCCGAAATCTCAGTCCAGAAAAGTGCAGTCCTAGGAACAGCAAGGATACTGCGCAGAACCCTCAAGCTCCCTGGCCTCTGGTAGAGGACCCGAGCTTGGAAAGTGGATGAGACCACCCGCGGAGGGTGAGAATAGAGTGTGTATATATATATATATATTTTTTTTTTTTATTTTGTAACTTTTTTCTAAGGACCAGTATAGGGCTGCAAATTGAGCTGGTCATTTTACAGTGCAGCATGAAGGCAACACAACACAGCCACTTGCAAAATGGCGGAGGAAATAGATTATCCAGCAGCAAGAGAAAGACTGCTTCCTTAATACTTCATTTATGTAATCTATTTTATAGAGCATTTTATATTAAACAACGAAGATGACAGTGACCTGCAAGTTATGCAAAGCTCAGCTTGTGGCTTGGAAAGACTACAGCAATACATGAGCATGTGACCAGAAACCACACGTTTGAGCTCAATTTGTTCTGCCGCGATTCAAGCACCTGGTGGTTGAACAATCGTATTGCTCGCTACACAGTAATGAATGACACCACCATAGAACAGATCAACTTACGATGGGGAAAAAACAGCAGCAAAAAATAGTATAATTAAAATCCAGGTTGGAGGAGCGCTCCTGCCCCAAGTGTAGGAGTTCAAGTATCTTGCGATGTTGTTCACAAGTGAGGAAAGGAAGGAGCGTGAGACTGACAGACGGATCCATGAGGCGGCTGCAGTAATGCGGTCGGTGTACTGGTCTGTCGTGGTGAAGAGGGCTCTCAATTTACCAGTCAATCTATGTTCCTACCCTCACCTATGGTCATGAGCTTTGGGTAATGACCGAAAAGGCAAGATCACAGATACAAGCGGCTGAAATAGCGTGAGAAGATCTGTCACCAGGGAGGAGCTCAGAGTAGAGTCGCTGCTCCTCCACATCGAGAGGAGCCAGTTGAGGTGGCTCGGGCATCTCTTTCAGATGCCTCCTTGACGCCTTCCTGCCTTTAAGCGGTTAAAAATGGATGGGTGGATAAAATTAGTTTTAGTGGTTAGTACTGTTGCCTCACAGCCAGAAGAACCCAAAAGTGGCGTTTACATGTTCTCTCCGACTACATGGGCTTTCAGTAAGGTTGACTGAAGAACAAAACTCTATGCTGTTTTTGAATTTTATTATTATTTATAAGATTTAAAGAGTCAAAATGTTTGCATTTTCAGATGTAAACCTTTACAAAAACACATAGAAACACATAGGAAATATATTTATTTATCTGATTCATTGAAAAAATAATCAGCAGGTGTTATGGGAAAAATTGTCTCTTCCTTATTTTTATGTGTCTTCCTTATTTCTATGTATTTCTATGCAGTTATTATACGAGTTATGACTTATGTTCTGCAATTAATATCTTATGTTTTGTCTTACTGTATGCATTTGACATTTCACCTAGATTGTTCAATGGTTGTCTCTGCCTGATAGACTCTCAACTCTAGCTCCCAAACCCAAGGTCGGGGAGTTGTGTCTCTGTCTGTTGAGACTTGGTGCTCCTTTCTCACAGATAGTTGGACGTCAGCAATGCAGGTGTGAGAATGTAAATATCTTCACACACACTGCGACAGGGAGGAGATGGTGCATGTAATTTGATTGGGTTAGAAAGACATTCCACCCTAGTCGGACAGAGAAGCTAAAAGGCAGAAGCAACTTGAGGATCGTGGGCTCTTTGCATCACACCTCCGTGGTGTGTGCACTGATCTCCCCAGCTGGTTTTTGGTTTGTTGATGTGCACGATCAACATCCATGCTTTTTATTTGCTTTCCCCATTATTTTTATTTTCTTTATTATTTCAATAAATCGCACAAAAGGACAACTCTCTCTCATCTACTTCTTTATGGAAAATTTCCACCACAGAAATTGGCGTCACGAACAGGATCCCGCGGCAGGTCGTCTGGACGGTGTGACCAGGGACGATAGTCCTGAGGACTAGGGTCGCTCAGCCTCCAAACCTCTACAGCTGTTCTGAGTGGGAGGACTGCTCACCCGTCTGGATTGCCTCTGACGAGATCCAACGAACTCAAAATGCAACCTCTACTCGGCTCGGTGAGAGAGATTCCGTTTTGTTGCGACTTATCGAAGAAAAAAAAAAAAAAAACGGGTTTGAAATTGGTTTCAGGTATTCGGGTTTACTTGGCTCTGATCATTTGGTTTAGGGAAAGTAAGGCAAATAACAATTAATTCTAAAACATCCGCAACTAGACTAAAACAACGACAAAAGAAAATATAACTAGGAAAAGAATTAATAATATTTCTAAAATGACTATGTGGCTGAAAACATCTAAAATATAATAATTAGGACCAAACAAATTTTTTTAAATTAAAAAAATTTAATATTCGGGTAAAAAATTAGGTCAAAGTCTGCCCTGGTGGCCGAGACGGTGGTTGCTAAGGGTTGGCTCGTGGGACCGAGCTTTTTGTCTGTACTGAGGATACAGACCAGTGTGCAGATCTGAGCGCAGTCCAAAGGGTGTGGACAAGGAAATAAAAGACGGCTTTGATGTAAGACGGAGCGCGTTTGCAGGGGGAAGTGGTTTTGAGATACGAGGGACCCGGGTTCTAGAGGGCCTGACGGTGAGGGACCACTTCCGAGAACCCTGTCGCTGATCTGAGCGGTTCCCTTTCTACGGAGACGTCCGTGGAAGAGAAATTTCGAAAAAAGGTTCCGGCCGGAACACAAAAAAGTCTAAGACAGAAAACCGCCGGGACTCTGAAAGATGGGTTCGGGGCGATCTAAGTCTCCACCACCAGACTGCAGCATTACAAAAGTAAAAGTAATTAAAAGTAAAAGGTAAATACGGTTATTAGTGCGTTTCATGTTTCCACGAGTGGGAAACTGGTTATGGGTTCAAAGGAGAATCGCTTAGTGTAAAAGGACATACGCACCTTAAAAGAAAAAAATTAGAGAAAAAAGAAAAGATCTGAAAAAGCAAAACTATCAAAACTAAAGCCCTAAAAGAATCAAAAGAGTGATGAGAGTAACAGAAAAAAAAGGAGATAACAACTCTGGGGAAGAATTGTTCGCACTCTGCCACACACACATACACCACACACATATCATGTCAAGAGCAAATGCTCCCATTGTTTCTGCTCTCTATCCTAATGCAGAACTGAGCGCGATGAGGGTAAATCCGGATCTGGACTCCTTTCCCACCGTCAGCAGAAGAACCGAAGGAGAAGAAGCGCCTGTCCAACAACCAGAACAGGGTGGAAGCTCTGATACCACAGCAGCTGGAGGACACAGATCACAGCATGGACGCCTCAACGACTCCCACAACGTCTGCAGCCATCACGTTCTGGGCTCATTAGATGAACCAGCTACTACAGACCCTGCACCAGCAGGAAAAGACTGTGTCTGAAGCTTCAGAGGCCGTGAAACTGTCATACACGCGTGTGTGTCTGACACAGAAACCTGTTTATGACAATCAGCAAAGGAAAACAAGGACAGAGCAACAGTAGAGTGAGAAGACGTGCTCTGACACAGACACTGGTTGAAACAACAGGAGAGGCTTCAGACGTGATTGGCCCAAAAGAGCTGCATCTGAGGATCCAGGAAAGGTCTGTCATCGAGGAACAACTGTCCCATCGAAAGGCTTCACCCACTGGCGCTCACATCAGACTGATGGTTGGGGAAGGAGGAAGGTGACGGTTCCTTTTCACGTGACGTACAAGACGGTACCGCAAAAACACACACATTCATACACGCAATGAAGAAACACGCTTACAGCTGATACACGCTCAAATTCATGTTCATGCTTATCTGCTCGAAATGAAGAATCGCTTTTTGCTCAAGAAAAATCCCACAGAGTGATTTTAAAATGATGACAAACAGCTAAATGACAACTGCTGCATGACTTTACAGTCTGATGAGTTTAAACTATTTTAACTTGCAACAAATTCAATAATAAAATCCTTTATGTTTCTAAAAAGATGTGCACACTATAGGTTCGTCTGGCCAGACTAGAAGAAAACAAAATAAAACCAGACTGTAGAAAAAACAAAATAAAACCAGACTATAGGAATAAAACAGACTATAGGAAGACTGAGACTGACTGAAACAGACTATTAATGACTATTAAAGGGAAGACGACTATTAGAGAGAAGTAATAATAATGACTGTACGTACCAGACTATTAAAGAAAAACTTACTGTTTCACTGTCTTGTGCAACATCTGAGAGCAAGACAACTTGAGATTTATTTTTGCTTTCAAACTTGTGCCCAGTTAAATTTTTAGGAAGAGATCTCATGTAGTTTAGATATTTGATTGATTTCCACTCCAGACGGAGTGCAGGTTACATCTACAGACATTCTAAATAATCCCTCTTTTGTTGCTGTTAACTTCAGCTCAGCTGTGCTCTTATCATTGGCTGCTGAGGGGGGGCTGTAACTGAGGCCCTCACACAGGCTGCATCACAGCTTGTTTATGATTTCACACACACTCAAACTGACCTCAACTTCCCTCTTTTGGGATGAACACAGGTCTGCGCTTGCGATTTCTCTTACTAACGAACAAAAAAGATTTTTGATATTTATTCTACAGTTCCACACGTCCCTCTGTGAAAACATGATGGAGACAGATGCAGGACGTGGGTCCTTTCGTGATCAGATGTCAACGGGGTGGAGACTGGTGAACGACTTCTGACCCCATGTGACGTATTCACCTACTTTGCATACTTTATATTTTTTTTTAATTCTGTCTGTCATGTGCAGCAAACAGTGAACTTGGTACCTCCACATTCTAATTACCCACATTACATGCTTTTGTTTTTATTTTTATTTTTCAGAGGACGCTCTGAGCCAACACTCAGCCTCACAGGAAACCCTGCTTCCCTGTGGCTCACACACAGACATGATGTAGGTTTGATCAGAGGATGTGAACCAGTGGTCATCACACCTAAATCTGACCACAGACCATGTAAACAACAACACCCTCTTAAAGAAGCCATAGATGGCATTACTGCAGTCACCACTACGATACTGAAACATTGGATGCTACAGGCCACAATGAGAGCCTGTCTAAATTACAGTTAGTTCAGACTAAGGTTATTTTCTGGGTCATTGTAATTACAGCTGATGGCAAATCCATCTCACCCAACTGAGTTAAAGCAATTTGAGACCTGCCTAAACCGTGCACGTAAAAACAGCTGATGTCTTTTCTAGGTTTTTTGTTCTTATTGTAGGACTTTCGTTCCTAACTTTACTGTCTTTGAGGCCCCACTCAGGGTTCTGATGCAGACGTCTTCATCGTCCACTTCTTGTCTCAACGTGGACGTCTGAGGCTGAACAACGTTCACTGACCTCATGCTTGCTCTTCAGGCTCCTACTTTGGGTCTTTCTGATCTGACCCTACGCGACCTTTCACTCAAACAGTGGATGAGAAATCAGGTTGTACGACTTCTGTTCTTTTGTCCTCATACTGTTTTTGATTCTTTTGAAATAGATCCACATCTTCTCTTACAGCCCGATGGCTTAGATGCAACACCACCTTGCTCAACATGCTGAACATTACTATTCAATGAGGTCGTCTTGAAGTCTAGTGCTTTGCTAAGACACTACTCTGCTCAGGCTGCCCCAGAGGTTGATCGCGTGACTGAAGCTAGTAAACTAGCAGAAGGAGAGTCTGTTACCATCTACACAGACTCTACAGATGCTCTGTGGAAGCATAGGAAGCTTTTGAAGTCTGATTGCAAACTTATCTCTACATTCATGATAAGGTTCTGCTTTGCTGGACGCTGTCCTGCTACAGTACCTACAGCTAATGCTGTTTGTAACTGTCCAACATCAGTGACGACTTTGTTTTGTGCCGACATGCAGCTGCAGACGCTGCCTGCGAAGGTCACTGCCCAACAACCCCTCCCTCTCCTGATCCCTGTTTTCTCTCCTGATCCTTGTTTTCTCTCAAACTCTCTTGTCCTTTGTCCTTCCTCATCTCCCTGGTGGTTTAAACATTTTCTACCTCACAGGGAACGCAGACTCTGGCAGACGAATGGTTCCACCTGTAGCCATGGAGTCTGGTTTGGGCCTGATGGAAGCAGTGCCGCCCAAACACCTTTTCCCCACAATTCAGATTTCCAACAGGTGAAAACAGGCGACAGGACTATTACACCATCCAACGAGGGGACTGGCGATCGTTAGGAGTTCAGGAGGAAGCATTGGGACTCAAAACGGTGGCGAGGTCCCCTTCCAGGTCCTTCTGACGACCAACACGGCTGTGAAGATCGCAGAAAGAGCGACTTGGATCCACTCCAGCCACTGCAGGAAGGTCCCCGAATCCAACAGACGACCCTCCATCTACATCTACACCACACGAGAAAAACCACCACTGACGAAAAGAATTGAGAAGGACGACCCTCGCTGTGCTCACACACGCACTGAGGCGAGGCTGCGTTGACCGTTCAGCTAAAGGTGTGAGCCAAGCGCCGCCTGAAGCTGCGCCGGTGAATCACACTATCAGACCATACATCTACACACACGCTCCTGAGAAAACACACACACGAGCAGCCTTGAGTTGCCAACGCTGGACGACGTGTAGACTCTTCACATCACGGAGTGACAGTGACTCAGACGACATTGGGAGGAAACCTGACGGTGATAACGAACCCCAAGTGTCTCTGTGGATCAGCTGATCACAACCTGAAGAAACCCCAACGAGCTGTCCAATACTTCAAACACAACAGGTTGGAAACAATCTAACGCTACTGTTCAACAGGAAGAAGCAGATTGTTACGAGACATCAATTGTAAAACATGCTTTGTTAGACTTCATTTTATGTTACTTGGATTATTGCCTTTTAGCATATGATGTTTCTTTGTAACTTTACAACACTACTTTTGAATGAGAAAATTCACAACAACAACAACACTGAGTTAAATATCCATGAAGTTGACTTGGTGTTTAATTTGCTCACAATCACTTTATTCACTGCTACAATTAGTTCTATCCTTCATCTACAGATGAAAGGACAACACAAGCGGAAATATGCATCATCATTCTGGTTAAATCCCTGAATCTCCTATTCGCTCTAGACGCAAATGTACAATTAAAGATCCGAAAGCATTAAATCTATCTTAAGAATTATATGAAACAGAACCCCCACCGGAAACCTATGGCTTATCATACATTAATTGTCTTTATTACATTACAATTGAATTGGCCATAGACCACGTGTTAGCAGAGAAAAGAGGCGTTTGTGTTATGTTTGGAGACGCATGTTGTACTTACATCCTGAATAACACTGATTCTAATGGTATTGTGGCGAAGGCGCTCCACGGCCTTCAGAATCTCAGCTAACTCTGGTATAGATTCTTCCTCTTGGAATTGGCTAGACGAAATGTCTGGAAAATGGAAATCTGTTCTCATGTCCACAGCTGTTTCCTTTATAATTGTGATGGCTGTGATTCTCTTGTTTGGTTGTTGCGTTATCCCACTGGTTAGAGGTCTCATCATGCGTGCGACCTCAGCAACACTCTCGTATGAGAATGACACAATGCACTATGTTCAAAAACCCCAACTCTAACTCACTTAATGACTTTGACGATGGTATGGGCTCATTTTCTTCACATGCCGATACAGAAGTTATTCTTGTATAACTACCACCAAAAACAGCTCCCAACCTTTTGTCCCTTAGTTACTTCACATTTTATGTGAAGGTGTATTTTTGAATCTTGATGAGTTAATACCCTTATTGTTTCATTTGCAAGGATCTTTTATTATTACAGAATGTGATGTTGACAATTTTTATTCCTTTATGGTTTGATTAATGTGTAATCAAAAGGGGGGAGTGTTATGGGAAAAATTGTCTCTTATTTTATGTTGTCTTCCTTATTTCTATGCATTTCTATGCAGGTTATTATACGAGTTATGACTTATGTTCTGCAATTAATATCTTATGTTTTGTCTTACTGTATGCATTTGATATTTCACCTACATTGTTCAATGGTTGTCTCTGCCTGATAGACTCTCAACTCTAGCTCCCAAACCCAAGGTCGGGAGTTGTGTCTCTGTCTGTTGAGACTTGGTGCTCCTTTCTCACAGATAGTTGGACGTCAGCAATGCAGGTGTGAGAATGTAAATATCTTCACACACACTGCGACAGGGAGGAGATGGTGCATGTAATTTGATTGGGTTAGAAAGACATTCCACCCTAGTCGGACAGAGAAGCTAAAAGGCAGAAGCAACTTGAGGATCGTGGGCTCTTTGCATCACACCTCCGTGGTGTGTGCACTGATCTCCCCAGCTGGTTTTTGGTTTGTTGATGTGCACGATCAACATCCATGCTTTTTATTTGCTTTCCCCATTATTTTTATTTTCTTTATTATTTCAATAAATCGCACAAAAGGACAACTCTCTCTCATCTACTTCTTTATGGAAAATTTCCACCACACAGATTACCAAAATAATCATTAGTAAGAGCCCCAGACCAATGCTGTACTGCAGCACACTTTCAGTTCACTGATTTCCTCAAACATAAAATTACTGATTGGCATTTAAACGTGTTGTAGAGAGTATTATTGTTTGGGGGATATTTAATGGCATAAGTGCCAACGCAATAAAAAAAGACAACATTAAGAACAGAAAAAGTTAATTCAGAACCCTTAAGCTCTGTTGTGAACTTACTTCCAGTGGCTGAGCATGGTAGTGTTCTGTGGGATCCCTCAGTTCAGCAGCCTCTTTCATCAGTCTTTTAACCGCTGTTTTGTCCCAAAACACAAAGGCAGAAAAATGTATATTTAGTGCGTGCAATGTAAAACTACATATTGTCTTTCTAATCATTGCCACTGACATTAGTGTTGTTGGAAAACCAAAACTGCATATGAAACTATATAGGGTTGGGTAACTCAAAAATGTGTCAGAACCATCAAACTAATAAATTGTTGTTACATTGTGTGTAAGGTTATGCTGACCCCTCACAAAGAATAATGCCTGAGCCACAGTTAAGGTGAAACTTATTATTCCTCAAATTAAGGTAGTATCTAGTATTTTTTATATATTATTTGCCCTTTGCCCTTATCCACAAAATTTTAAACAGTCTTTAAACATACAAAAGGTTCTGACACAGCATTCTATGCAATTTAATTATTTTAATAATTATTTAATTAAGTGCTGATCCTTTAAAGTACCATTGTATTTAATTAACATAATCATAACAAAACCCTACCACTAAATTAAAAAAAATTCTAAATAATTTCCGAAATTTACTTTACTTCTAACCCATACATTGTCCGAAATAAAATATATTTAGAACACGTTTAACATTTAACAAATTAGCCCACGTTATTGTTAAGACCCTAAAAGAGAGCTTTTTTTAATAGGAAGAGAGCGAGCACAGCTACTAAAACGGTGGAATTAGTGTTCAAACTTGCGTTTGCAGTTAACGGGCAGACTTTCGTAACCACAACATACGCAACGTTCAAACTGCGTCAGATTAAACTGTAAGGGGTGTTTAGGTCGTGTACAGACGACAAAACACTCACTAAACATTGTGAAGGCATCGACAGGGACAGCCAATATGTTTTTTTCCTACGTCAAACAGTTGGTTTAACTGATTTAATTTCATGGTGCCTTGGGCAAAACACTGAATCTTAAATTTTAACCCGGTACAGCTCTTTATGTGAATGCGTGTTTTTGACTACCAATATTATTACAAAGCGCTAGAGCGGTGCAACTGATTTACCATTCATTATAAATATCGTTCATGATCGCTCACTAACTATTCATTATGAACACTGTTATAAAAAATATATAATATTAATAAAATAAAACAAATTAGAGGTGTCCCGTGTATCAGTCCTGTTAGCAAACTTGTTACAGTTGCAGAAAAAGCATCAATGATTAAAGAAAACGTACCTGGACTTCTGAGGTTATATTTATTCTCCATAATGTAAAGAAGCGCGCTAATAAATGTACAAGCCCTTTCTATCGATGTCTATCTCGAAAGCTAGCTTCCAGATATCCCAGATAGTTAGGGTTAGCGTCAAGCTAACTTAGCAAACTGACTATCTTACATCAAGTGGCTGATATGAAGACTACTTCATGACCAGTTCTCTGTTGTGTTTCGGCATTTATATAAAATAGGGGGAGATATTCAAAGGTCACGAAAGCAGAAGGTTCGCAGAGCACACGATTAAAATGTTTGACAAACGTCACCCTTGTAATATAATTTGTAAAAGCAGGAAGTATTTTCCTTGTTCTGTGGGGTTTGCTTCCTGCTTCTTCTTCTTCTTGCTTTTGTGAGTTTTATGGCGGCTGCCATTCGTAAAGTTGCATTACCGCCACCCATCCTACTCCATCCTCCATATATCTTATTTACTAACCCAGTCCTTTGTAATTAATGTATAATAAACAGTGCACTTTTTCCCGTGCGTCCAGCTTTAAAAATATTTCCTAAACATAAATTAAATCCAGCTTTCCTGAATCCCCCATCATAATCTCCTTTCCCCTATTAGATTTACTACCCTCCACCCTCCCATCTGGATACCTCTGTTTTGTGCTGTTCAAACACATACCTAATCCTTTAAATACAGGGGTGTGCAATCAAGGGCCACATACAGAAAGATATACAAAGTATACTGCCTTACCTCTAATGCAATAACGTTAGTTGTCATGTTGTCATCAACTTTTAGCAAGCTTTTTTAGCAATTGGGTTTACTAACATTTGAAAAAAATAATATGTGTAACTCTCCTCTAATAGGGATTGTTATACTAAATAGGAGCAGTGAGGCTACACTTTGGTCTGAACAACAGCTGGTTTCCAGTCCATACTCCGCGCAGATGTTCCTGTATACTATGCCAGCCACTTGGTTATGGCGTTCCATGTATGCTTTCCCTGCCAGCATCTTACACCCTGCAGTTATGAGCTGGACCGTCTCAGGGGCCTCTTTGCACAGTCTACACCTTGGGTCTTGTCTGGTGTGGTAGATCTGGGCTTCTATGGCTCTGGTGCTCAGGGCCTGCTCGTGTGCAGCCAGGATGAGTGCCTCTGTGCTGTCCTTCAGCCCAGCCCTTTCAAGCCATTGGTATGATTTGTTGAGATCAGCCACTTCAGTTATGTTCCGGTGGTACATCCCGTGCAAGGGCTTGTCCTCCCATGATGGTCCCTCTTCCAGCATCTCATCCTCTGTTCTCCACTGCCTGAGACATTCACTCAGCACGTCATCTGTCGGGGCCTTATCCTTGATGTACTTGGATGTTTCATCACAAATAGTGGCTCTAACGCTCACTAGTCCTCGGCCTCCTTCCTTGCGGCTAGCGTACAGTCTCAGGGTGCTGGATTTGGGGTGGAACCCTCCATGCATGGTGAGGAGGTTTCGTGTCTTAAAATCTGTGGTCTGTATCTCTTCCTTTGGCCACCCTATTGTTCCCACAGGGTATCTGATCACTGGCAGGGCGTAGATGTTTATTGCCCGGGATTTGTTCTTGCCATTGAGCTGGCTTCTTAGGACTTGCCTTACTCTTTAGAGGTATTTGGCTGTTGCTGCTTTCCCTGTTGCCTGTTCAAGGTTGCCATTCGCCTGTGGTATTCCAAGGTACTTGTAACTGTCCTCAATGTCTGCTGTTGTTCCTTCTGGGGGTGGGACCCCTTCTCTGTGGATTACCTTGCCTCTCTTTGTCACCATCCTTCCACATTTCTCAAGCCCGAATGACATCCCAATGTCCGAGCTGTAGATCCTGGTGATGTGGATCAGTGGATCATTGATGTCATCTATGTAGAGGAGGTGGCTTATGGTGGCCTCGTTCCGGAGTTGTTATCTGTAGCCAGTCTTGGATATTATTTGGCTGAGGGGGTTCAGACCTATGCAGAACAGCAGTGGGGACAGTGCATCTCCTTGGTATATGCCACATTTGATGGATACTTGGGCAAGTGGCTTCCCATTGGTTTCAAGGGTGGTTCTCCACAACCTCAGCGAGTTTGCAATGAAGGCCCTTAGAGTTCTATTGATGTTGTACAGCTCCAAGCATTCAGTGATCCATGTGTGTGGCATTGAGACATAGGCTTTCTTGTAGTTAATCCAGGCTGTCCACAGGTTGGTGTGTCGCACTCTGCAGCCTTGGGCGACTGTTCTGTCTACCAGGAGTTGGTGGCGACGTCTGAGCCGGTATCTCATGTGCTTCATTGTCTCTCATTATATGAGGTAGGCAGTAGCCTTGCGCAAGGACCCACACTGGATGCTCACTCCTCCCTGGCGGGGATTTGAACCGAGGACCACCCGTGTGCAAGTCCTGCGACTTTACCAACATATTATATATATATAATTCATATATAATTTTAATTGGTATAGAATGTCTAGATTTTATATTTGAATCGTTACAACTATGTTCATCTGTTCTTTTAGCAGAAGCAGCCCTTTCCTCTTTGGTTTGGTTACGTTTATTTCTGATATTGTGTATTGTAACACAAGGTTATGACCTACATAATACTGAACATTTCACTAATCTACAATTCTAATTGCAGTACCTTTGTTGATGAGGTGATGGTGAGGATATCCACAGCTTCCATCTGGTAGAGTACTGCTTCCGCTCAAAGTCTTCCAAATAGTAAAGAAAACAAAGATCAGTACATCTCCCCAGTCATCTATCTACAGTTACAGTATACCTGTCCTGCTGCAGAAACAAATGTCCAACATAACCAAGTTTACCACCTACCCAGGATATGGTCTGTTTACCCTACTTCCATCAAGCACTTCTACTGCAAGACCCTGCAAAAGCTTCTGTCCTTAACCCCCCAGACTTCTCAACTCACTCAGTAACCTATACATTGCACATTGGTGTGTGAAGATAACAGTATCTCCCAGCTTTAGAATACTGCTGCATTTTCTGGTTGACAACAAAGTTGTCTTTGACTATTACATATTTCACTGAACTCTATGACTGAAATCATAGTATTGAAATGTTTTTCTCTTTCTAATATGGTAAGCTATAAAGGTGAACCAACTGTAAGAAAAAAGCATGTGTAAATATAAATTAAAAATTCAATTGTTTAAAAACATTGTTGTTGAGTATTGCACACACAAAAAACAAATTTCTACACAAATGGTAAATGAGCTATTCCACAGGTGGTCTAAATCCAACATACAATGGGTGTTTTATTCATTGGGAAACTCTGCCTTGATCTACACACCACGCGTGAAGAGATCACAACTCAGATTGTTCACCCCCAAGAATACCCAGCAGCGCTCGGGGAGCTAGTGCTTAGTGTCTCGCTCAAGGACACAGACCTTTGCCCTTCCGAGGCCGACACTCTACCCAAAACCATTACTAAAAGCAGTAAGAATACGTTAGGTCAATTCATATTTCGAACCAATGCTTTGTTTGTTCCCAGGTAGGTCATGCAGTGATTGCTCTAAATATTAATGCACATTTTTTCAAATAAAATTATGTCAGAGCAGCAGCACAAGCAAGACAAAAACAGTGTAAATGTATTCATTATTTCAGCTGTGCTCTCAAATGTTTGTTTATTTGTATAATGTAAGCTAAAGTAGTGTTTTATATTAACAAGAGTTTTCCAGGTAAGTCAGTGGTATCTGCCAGAATCCCGCATTAGCATCCGACAAGTTGTCCTAAGGTATGTTTAATTGAGAGTAATAGGTGTTTCTCTCTTAACACTGATTTGTTCAGCTCCGTGAGGTCAGTGCATATTTTCTTCTCTCTCTTCTTCATATCTCTCTTCTTTTGCACCGCCACCATAGGTGCACACCACTCAGTTGTCTCCTTCACCTTAGAGATAACTCCTTGCTGCAGCTTAGATCCTCTTTGACCTTAAGTAGAAGCGGGAGAGATATTTGTCTTAGTGTTGAGAGTGAAAAAGGCTGTGCACTAGGCCTCAGCACAATGTTGTACTCACCCTCCATCTTCCCTAGTCCACTAAAAAGCTTTGGGAACTCTTTTTTTAACAGTATCTTTTGGTTCTAGGCTGATGCTCTCCAACCTGGCAACCAGCTGTAATACTATGGCTGCCATTTTTCTGCTAAGTGTTCGGCCCTCTAACCACATGTTGGGGATATGCGAGGAGCACAAGCTCCTGAGTGGAGATACCAATTATGTCTATAATTTCGATTCACAAATTTTAGCTTAAATATATATCACTATATGACAAATGTCTATAGTTTAACTAGAAAAAGTAATTTCTCGAGAAATTACGTGGGAGAGCTGATCTGCTGCCGCAACGATGACAAACGCTGATTAAGCTGCTGACGTCAAAAAAGTTGACTACGTCCAAAAGTTGACTACGGCAAAGCGATGAAAACGAGAAAACGTTGACAAAGAATAAAACGATGACAAAAGATGGCAATTAAAAAGATGATGATTAAAAAGATGACCAATGTCATACTAAGACAAGATTAAAATATGACAATGATTCAAAAGTTGACCAAGGTAAAAAATATATCAAAGATTAAAAAGTTGACCAGAGTGCATTGTTGACAATCATAAATAAGCTGACTAGCTTTTTAATTTGAAGAAAGTATTTGTAAATAGTTACCTGTGTAATAGTTTAATAACTAGTAAAAATTTACCAGTAAGAAACAAAAATCTTGCCATTTAAGGTAATAAATTACATTGTGCTTTTATTTTGAAAGGATTTAGAGGTTGTGTGTGGGCGATTACTAAACTATAAAATAGTCATTAGATAGTCATAATTTATCATTCAATACCAAGAATAGCCCTATTAAAGCAAAAGATTTAGATTTAGCCCTTTCAGAATAAAAGCACCCTAATAAGTTTGAGTGGCTATTTACTGAACTCTAAAGTAGTCTCTATAACAATTGGCAAGTATTCAGAACCACAAATTTTCTAATCAATCTTGCCATTAAAGGTAATAAATTGTAATTGGTGCTTTTATTTTGAAAGGATTTAGAGGAAATGTGTGGGGGTAATAGCGTAACTGTCAATTAGTCTTTAAATAATCATAATTACCCATTCAAAGGCAAAAACAGTGCAGTTAAAGCTAATAATTGGCATTGGTGCTTTTATTTTGAAAGGATTTAGAGGAAGCATGTGTGGGTAATTACTAAACTGTTAATCTATCTTTAAAAAGTCATAATTACCCATCTAAAAGCAGAAATACTGCTATCAAAGCTAATTATTTGGCTTGGTGCTTTTATTTTGAAAGGATTTAGAGGAAGTGCGTGCTTAATCACTACACAATCCAATAGTGTGGTTGACTAATCAGTAACAAGCATGGAACTGCTCTGTACACTGAGCATCAGGAGTTTGACCTGTCAGTGACATCTGCAGCTGCGCCGTCGCCATGAAGACGAAAGGCGGGAAAATCAGGCTCACTCTGCTCTGTAAAAGCAGAGTTTCACCCTGTATAAACAGGCTTGTTCCACCTAAACCATGATAGTTATCACAAAAATTATTTCATTTTACGAGTCCCAAGGCTTCAATGAGCAAATGGTGTGAATTTTATGTTTAAGGACAAAAGCTTGTAGCCACAGTGGCAATTTCAAAATATGTCTCCTCTGTTTTTCACCCCAGATGTTTGCCAAAAATTATCATTAGAGTCTATGGGAGAATTTCAGGATGTTTCTGCGCTTTAAGGTTGATAGCGACTAAAGTATAGGTCTGAGGGTATATCCAGACACATCATTAGAAAGAAGACAATTATGACTACGATTTAGTGAAGTAATTACGTTGATAGAGTAAAAATTGTGGCTGTAGTGACAAGTTAGAGACAGAAGTTCTGTCTTAAAAAAGCGCACCTTCTCACTGTAGCTGTGACATCACGCACTCTAGCAGACGCAATACACACCAATGGAAAAGCTGAAAATTTAACAAAAACCACACGATATTTAAACGCTCACAAGTGGAGAACTATAAAAGATACGAGGACGCTGATTTACACGGAGAACGTTGAAAGATGATAGACGCTTTTGACGTTGAAATGACGTTTCTACGCCAAAGTATGACGATGATAGACGCTGATGAAAAGAGGGAAGTTGACAGAAAGTTGAACGATGATTCCCATAGACGACCATTATAAAAAAACGGAAAACGTTGAATAACGTTAAAAGTTGAAAAGCTGAAAACGTGAAAAGTAATAGCCCCCATCTCCTAAAGACGACACACGTTTAGAAAGTTGAATGGCGATTCTACGACGAAGCGTTGAGACGATGAAAGCAACCGAAAAACGGGGCGAAATAATAATAATAATAAGAAAAACTAGAAAAAGTAATTTCTCGAGAAATTACGTGGGAGAGCTGATTTGCTGCCGCAACGATGCCAAACGCTGATTAAGCTGCTGACGTCAAAAAGTTGACTACGTCCAAAAGTTGACTACGGCAAAACGATGAAAACAAGAAAACGTTGACAAAGATTAAAACGATGACAAAAGATGGCGATTAAAAAGATGATGATTAAAAAGATGACCAAGGTCATACTAAGACAAGATAAAAAATATGACAATGATTCAAAAGTTGACCAAGGTTAAAAGATGTCAAAGATTAATTAAAAAGTTGACCAAGGTGCATTGTTGACAATCATAAATAAGCTGACTATCTTTTTGATTTGAAGAAAGTATTCGTAAATAATTACCTAACTGTGTAATAGTTTAATAACTAGTAGAAATTTACCAGTCAGAAACAGAAATCTTGCAATTTCAGGTAATAAATTACGTTGGTGCTTTTATTTTGAAAGGATTTAGAGGTTGTGTGTGGGCAATTACTAAAGTATAAAATAGTCATGTGATAGTCATAATTTATCATTCAATAGCAAGAATAGCCCTATTAAAGCAAAAGATTTAGATTTAGCCCTTTCAGAATAAAAGCACCCTAATAAGTGTGAGTGGTTATTTACTGAACTCTAAAGTAGTCTCATTAATGATTGGTAAGTATTCAGAACCACAAATTTTCTAATTAATCTTGCTATTAAAGGTAATAAATTGTAATTGGTGCTTTTATTTTGAAAGGATTTATAGGAAATGTGTGGGGGTAATAGCGCAACTGTCAATTAGTCTTTAAATAATCATAATTACCCATTCAAAGGCAAAAACAGTGCAGTTAAAGCTAATAATTGGCATTGGTGCTTTTATTTTGAAAGGATGTAGAGGAAGCATGCGTGGGTAATTACTAAACTGTTAATCTATCTTTAAATAGTCATAATTACTCATCTAAAAGTAGAAATATTGCTATTAAAGCTAATTATTTGGCTTGGTGCTTTTATTTTGAAAGGATTAAGAGGAAGTGTGTGCTTAATTACTACACAATCCAATATTGTAGTTGAGTAATCAATAATAAGCATGGAACTGCTCTGTACACAGAGCATCAGCAGTTTTGACCTGTCAGTCAAATCTGCAGCTGCGCCGTCGCCATGGAGACAAAAGGCGGGAAAATCAGGCTCACTCTGCTCTGTGAAAGCAGAGTTTCACCCTGTATAAACAGGCTTGTTTCAGCTAAACTATGATAGTTATCACAAAAATTATTTCATTTTACGAGTCCCAAGGCTTCATTGAGCAAATGGTGTGAATTTTATGTTTGAGGACAAAAGCTTGTAGCCACAGTGGCAATTTCAAAATATGTCTCCTCTGTTTTTCTCCTCAGACGTCTGCCAAAAATTATCATTAGAGTCAATGGGAGAATTTCAGGATCTCTCTGCACTTTGAGGTCGATAGCGACTAAAGTATAGGTCTGAGGGTATATCCAGACACATCATTAGAAAGAAGACAAGTATGACTACGATTTAGTGAAGGAATTACGTTGATAGAGTAAAAATTGTGGCTGTAGTGACAAGTTAGAGACAGAAGTTCTGTCTTAAAAAAGCGCACCTTCTCACTGTAGCTGTGACATCACGCACTCTAGCAGACGCAATACACACCAATGGAAAAGCTGAAAATTTAACAAAAACCACACGATATTTAAACGCTCACAAGTGGAAAACTATAAAAGATACGAGGACGCTGATTTACACGGAGAACGTTGAAAGATGATAGACGCTTTTGACGTTGAAATGACGTTTCTACGCCAAAGTATGACGATGATAGACGCTGATGAAAAGAGGGAAGTTGACAGAAAGTTGAACGATGATTCCCATAGACGACCATTATAAAAAAACGACGGAAAACGTTGAATAACGTTAAAAGTTGAAAAGCTGAAAACGTGAAAAGTAATAGCCCCCATCTCCTAAAGACGACACACGTTTAGAAAGTTGAATGGCGATTCTACGACGAAGCGTTGAGACAATGAAAGCGACCGAAAAACGGGGCTAAATAATAATAATAACTAGAAAAAGTAATTTCTCGAGAAATTACGTGGGAGAGCTGATCTGCTGCCGCAACGATGACAAACGCTGATTAAGCTGCTGACGTCAAAAAGTTGACTACGGCAAAACGATGAAAACGATGAAAACGAGAAAACGTTGACAAAGATTAAAACGATGACAAAAGATGGCGATTAAAAAGATGATGATTAAAAAGATGACCAAGGTCATACTATGACAATATTAAAGAGATGACAATGATTCAAAAGTTGACCACGTTTAAAATATTAAAAAGTTGACCAAGGTGCATTGTTGACAATCATAAATAAGCTGACTATCTTTTTGATTTGAAGAAAGTATTTGTAAATAATTACCTAACTGTGTAATAGTTTAATAACTAATAGAAATTTACCAGTCAGAAACAAAAATCTTGCCATTTAAGGTAATAAATTACATTGGTGCTTTTATTTTGAAAGGATTTAGAGGTTGTGTGGGCGATTACTAAACTATAAAATAGTCATTAGATAGTCATAGTTTATCATTCAATAGCAAGAATAGCCCTATTAAAGCAAAAGATTTAGATTTAGCCCTTTCAGAATAAAAGCACCCTAATAAGTTTGAGTGTCTATTTACTGAACTCTAAAGTAGTCCCATTAACGATTGGTAAGTATTCAGAACCACAAATTTTTAATCAATCTTGCCATTAAAGGTAATAAATTGTAATTGGTGCTTTTATTTTGAAAGGATTTAGAGAAAATGTGGGGGTTTAGCATAACTGTCAATTAGTCTTTAATTACCCATTAATAATCATAATTACCCATTCAAAGGCAAAAACAGTGCAGTTAAAGCTAATAATTGGCATTGGTGCTTTTATTTTGAAAGGATGTAGAGGAAGCACGTGTGGGTAATTACTAAACTGTTAATCTATCTTTAAATAGTCATAATTACCCATCTAAAAGTTGAAATATTGCTATTAAAGCTAATTATTTGGCTTGGTGCTTTTATTTTGAAAGGATTTAGAGGAAGTGTGTGCTTAATTACTACACAATCCAATAGTGTAGTTGAGTAATCAGTAATAAGCATGGAACTGCTGTCTACACTGAGCATCAGCAGTTTGACCTGTCAGTGAAAACTGCAGCTGCGCCGTCGCCATGGAGACGAAAGGCGGGAAAATCAGGCTCACTCTGCTCTGTAAAAGCAGAGTTTCACCCTGTATAAACAGGCTTGTTCCAGCTAAACCATGATAGTTAACACAAAAATTATTTCATTTTACGAGTCCCAAGGCTTCAATGAGCAAATGGTGTGAATTTTATGTTTGAGGACAAAAGCTTGTAGCCACAGTGGCAATTTCAAAATATGTCTCCTCTGTTTTTCTCCTCAGACGTCTGCCAAAAATTATCATTAGAGTCAATGGGAGAATTTCAGGATCTCTCTGCACTTTGAGGTCGATAGCGACTAAAGTATAGGTCTGAGGGTATATCCAGACACATCATTAGAAAGAAGACAAGTATGACTACGATTTAGTGAAGGAATTACGTTGATAGAGTAAAAATTGTGGCTGTAGTGACAAGTTAGAGACAGAAGTTCTGTCTTAAAAAAGCGCACCTTCTCACTGTAGCTGTGACATCACGCACTCTAACAGACGCAATACACACTAATGGAAAAGCTGAAAATTTAACAAAAACCACACGATATTTAAACGCTCACAAGTGGAAAACTATAAAAGACACGAGGACGCTGATTTACACGGAGAACGTTGAAAGATGATAGACGCTTTTGACGTTGAAATGACGTTTCTACGCCAAAGTATGACGATGATAGACGCTGATGAAAAGAGGGAAGTTGACAGAAAGTTGAACGATGATTCCCATAGACGACCATTATAAAAAAAACGACGGAAAACGTTGAATAACGTTAAAAGTTGAAAAGCTGAAAACGTGAAAAGTAATAGCCCCCATCTCCTAAAGACGACACACGTTTAGAAAGTTGAATAGCGATTCTACGACGAAGCGTTGAGACAATGAAAGCGACCGAAAAACGGGGCTAAATAATAATAATAACTAGAAAAAGCATTTCCATAAGAAAATGCACAGTGAATGCTTCCAAGCTGAAAATATTCCTGAAGAGTTGCTGAAAGTAACTGAAACATTTAAAACAGATGAAATAGCTCAATCATGTAAAGCATAGTTGAATGTATCTAAGGAGAAATAGGAATTGATTAAACAGTGCTGAATATTTGCAGAAGAAGCTGAAGTAGTTGAATTTCATATGGAGGAAACACGAAAAAGATTTGCTGAAATTAACAAACTGCTGAAAATCAATTAATAATTTGTTGAATTATAGCCAAATGTATCAAAATGGCTAAATATTGTAATTAAATAGTTTTGATTTCAAGAGCTTAATGAGTTTAAAAGTTTAAATTGATAAAAGTTAAAGCTTTGAAGGAAGTGTGTGCAGATAATTGCTGAACAGTAGAATAGTTTCATTAACTGGTTATAATTAACTAGTCAAATTCACAAATGTGATATTTAGGCTAAATAATTAGATTGGTGCTTTTATTTTGAAAGTAATTTGAGGAAGTGTGTGTCCTAAATTGGTAAACTGGGAAAAGCGCTCATTAAGTTGTCCTAAATAACAAAAAAGCAGTCAAAAGCATAAATTAAAAAGGTTTAGAGCTTAGTTAGTTGCACTAAAAGTTTAGTATTCTTATTTTGAAATGACTTACAGGAAGCTTGTGTGAGTAATTGTTAAATTGTTTCATTAACTAGTAATAATAAACCAGTAATAACTGGTATAGACTTATTGCTGATTTACAATTGACCATTCAAAAGCAGAATTTATTCTATCAAAGCAAAAAAATTGGTTTAATGCTTTTATTTTAAAATGATTTAGAGATGTATGTGTTTATAGCCAAACTTTAAAATAGTCTCATTACTTGTCACAATTACCCATTCAAAAACAGAGTTTATGCTATTAAAACTAAAAATTTGGATTGGTACTTTTATTTTGAAAGGATATCGAGGACACCTGTGCAGGCAATTTCTAAACATTAAGATTGTCTTATCATCTAGTTAGTGGGAGAGCTGAACAGCTCTCACACTATTGTTATCTTCGGTCTTTATTATTATTTTTCTTCTACTTATTCCGCCCTTTTTTCGATTGCTATCTACTTTTTAACGCTTCATCGTAGAATCGTCGTTCAACTTTCTAAACGTGTGTCATCTTTAGGAGATGTGGGCTATTACTTTTTATGTTTTCAGCTTTTCAACTTTTAACGTTATTCAACTTTTTTCATCGTTTTTTTATAATGGTCGTCTATGGGAATCATCGTTCAACTTTTTGTCAACTTCCCTCTTTTCATCAGCGTCTATCATTGTCATACTTAGGCGTAGAAACGTCATTTCAACTTCAAAAGCGTCTATTATCGTTCTACTTTCTCCTTGTAAATCAGCGTTGTCGTGCCTTCTATACTTTTCGACTCGTGAACGTTTAAATATGGTGTGGTTTTTGTTAAATTTTCAGCTTTTCCATTAGTGTGTATTGGGTCAGTTAGAGTGCGTGATGTCACAGCCAGAGTGCGAGGGTGCGCTTTTTAAAGACAGAACTTCTGTCTTTAACTCGTCGCTACAGCCACAATTTCTACTCTATGAACGTAATTATTTCACTAAATCGTAGTCATACTTGTCTTCTTTCTAATGATGTGTCTGGCTTTACCCTCAGACTTATACTTTAGTCGCTATCGACCTCAAAGCACAGAGAGATCCTGAAATTCTCCCATTGACTCTAATGATAATTTTTGGCAGACGTCTGGAGAAAAAAAAGGAGGAGACATGTTTTGAAATTGCCACTGTGGCTACAAGCTTTTGTCCTCAAACATACAATTCACACCATTTGCTCATTGAAGCCTTGGGACTCGTAAAATGAAATAATTTTTGTGATAACTATTATGGTTTAGCTGGAACAAGCCTGTTCATACAGGGTGAAACTCTGCTTTTACAGAGCAGAGTGAGCCTGATTTTCCCGCCTTTCGTCTCCATGGCGACGGCGCAGCTGCAGATTTCACTGACAGGTCAAACTCCTGATGCTCAGTGTAGACAGCAGTTACATGCTTATTACTGATTACTCAACTACACTATTGGATTGTGTAGTAATTAAGCACACACTTCCTCCTAATCCTTTCAAAATAAAAGCACCAAGCCAAATGATTAGCTTTAAGACCAACATTTCTGCTTTTAGATGGGTAATTATGACTATTTAAAGATAGAATAACAGTTTAGTAATTACCCACACATGCTTCCTCTACATCCTTTCAAAATAAAAGCACCAATGCAATTTATTAGCTTTAATGGTACCGTATTTGCCTTTGAATGGTTAATTATGATTATTTAAAGACTAATTGACAGTTATGCTATTAGCCCCACACATTTCCTCTAAATCCTTTCAAAATAAAAGCACCCATTACAATTTATTACCTTTAATGGCAAGATTGATTAGAAAATTTGTGGTTCTGAATACTTACCAATCGTTAATGAGACTACTTTAGAGTTCAGTAAATAGCCACTCAAACTTATTAGGGTGCTTTTATTCCGAAAGGGCTAAATCTAAATCTTTTGCTTTAATAGAGCTATTCTTGCTATTGAATGATAAATTATGACTATCTAATGACTATTTTATAGTTTAGTAATCGCCCACACACAACCTCTAAATCCTTTCAAAATAAAAGCACCAATGTAATTTATTACCTTAAATGGCAAATTTTTGTTTCTGACTGGTAAATTTCTACTAGTTATTAAAATATTACACAGTTAGGTAATTATTTACAAATACTTTCTTCAAATCAAAAAGATAGTCAGCTTATTTATGACTGTCAACAATGCACCTTGGTCAACTTTTTAATCTTTGACATCTTTTAACCGTGGTCAACTTTTGAATCATTGTCATATTTTAATCTTGTCTTAGTATGACCTTGGTCATCTTTTTAATCATCATCTTTTTAATCGCCATCTTTTGTCATCGTTTTAATCTTTGTCATCGTTTTCTCGTTTTCATCGTTTTGCCGTAGTCAACTTTTGGACGTAGTCAACTTTTTGACGTCAGCAGCTTAATCAGCGTTTGTCATCGTTGCGGCAGCAGATCAGCTCTCCCACGTAATTTCTCGAGAAATTACTTTTTCTAGTTAGTGGGAGAGCTGAACAGCTCTCACACTATTGTTATCTTCGGTCTTTATTATTATTTTCTTCTACTTATTCCGCCCTTTTTTCGATTGCTATCTACTTTTTAACGCTTCATCGTAGAATCGTCGTTCAACTTTCTAAACGTGTGTCATCTTTAGGAGATGTGGGCTATTACTTTTTATGTTTTCAGCTTTTCAACTTTTAACGTTATTCAACTTTTTTCATCGTTTTTTTATAATGGTCGTCTATGGGAATCATCGTTCAACTTTTTGTCAACTTCCCTCTTTTCATCAGCGTCTATCATTGTCATACTTAGGCGTAGAAACATCATTTCAACTTCAAAAGCGTCTATTATCGTTCTACTTTCTCCTTGTAAATCAGCGTTGTCGTGCCTTCTATACTTTTCGACTCGTGAACGTTTAAATATGGTGTGGTTTTTGTTAAATTTTCAGCTTTTCCATTAGTGTGTATTGGGTCAGTTAGAGTGCGTGATGTCACAGCCAGAGTGCGAGGGTGCGCTTTTTAAAGACAGAACTTCTGTCTTTAACTCGTCGCTACAGCCACAATTTCTACTCTATGAACGTAATTATTTCACTAAATCGTAGTCATACTTGTCTTCTTTCTAATGATGTGTCTGGCTTTACCCTCAGACTTATACTTTAGTCGCTATCGACCTCAAAGCACAGAGAGATCCTGAAATTCTCCCATTGACTCTAATGATAATTTTTGGCAGACGTCTGGAGAAAAAAAAGGAGGAGACATGTTTTGAAATTGCCACTGTGGCTACAAGCTTTTGTCCTCAAACATACAATTCACACCATTTGCTCATTGAAGCCTTGGGACTCGTAAAATGAAATAATTTTTGTGATAACTATTATGGTTTAGCTGGAACAAGCCTGTTTATACAGGGTGAAACTCTGCTTTTACAGAGCAGAGTGAGCCTGATTTTCCCGCCTTTCGTCTCCATGGCGACGGCGCAGCTGCAGATTTCACTGACAGGTCAAACTCCTGATGCTCAGTGTAGACAGCAGTTACATGCTTATTATGATTACTCAACTACACTAGTGGATTGGTAGGAATTAAGC